>NC_140167.1:63285300-63324274 GCF_963971535.1 Notolepis coatsorum | reverse complement strand
TAATGAACCACGGCGGTGGCTAGTCGCAGCGTCTCATAGCCTGTGTATCCGTGCCTTGTTGGTGTTAGTAGTGAAGGATGCACTAACTCCGAAAGTTTCAAATGGCGGTTGCGGACACAGTGGTGAACGTGTATACAGTTGTACTTTTCAACGCCCTTTTGGCACCTTGTCGAAACACAAGAGCTGCTGCCAACCTGTCCTGTTAGCATGGAACGTTAGCTGTGTTAGCCCTGAACTAGTAGCAAGATCCATAACTTTGACCAACACTGGACTGAAGTGCTGAAAATAAGGCACTGCCAGACAGTTCATGTCATGATCATGTCATGATGACAGGCGTAATAACAACAACACTGTACTTAGTTATGCTGTTTGAAAACAGCCGACGTTCATTTGCTTTCAACTTTGTTACTCTAGCTAACAGTTGGTACGAATATTGTATCGTTATTCACGCATGCTTAATAATAATAACAACACAATAACACTGTACTTAGCTAGTTACACTGTACTTACTTAGCTAGTTATGGTGTTTGAACAGCCAACGTTAAAGCTGCTTGTTTGTAGGGATGACCCAATGTCTCCCACAATTAAATCAATAATGCTATCGAAAAGTATTATTTCTTCATGATGCCTGTTTTCATAATAATGTGATTATATTTATGTAATTAGGTTTTTATAACAGGTTTTTTGTCCAAAGCCTTTGCATTTAAAATGTGAGTGACACATTTTAGAGTGGCTCCTTTTTGTCTCAGTGTATGACAACTTCCCCCTAACAATGAGAAGAGTCAGCTATATTGTTAGAGCTGTCTGACATCAAAAGTCCATAAAGGATTTTTAAGTTCTTGTTTGAAGTTGAGTGTAATTTCTTTAACACTACGAACGAGAGAGAGATGAATAATTGTTAAGGGATGGGGTGCATGAAGCTGGTCTACCATGTCCTGACTCAGAATATCAGTAATAGGGCGGCTGGGTGGCACAGTGGCAAGGCGCTCGCCACCAACGCAGGATATACTGGTATTGAGCCCAGCTCTCTGCGTTGCTTCCGGCTTGGCCGGCCGTCGTACTAACACAATTGGCAGTGTTAGAGGGTGGGAAAGCCGGTGGGTGGGTCCTGGTCGTTGTAAACAGCGACTCCTACAGTTCGGTCGGGGCGCCTGCTCAGCGAGGAAAGGATCTAAGGGGGGTAGTGTGATCCTTCCACACGTTACACCTACACCGTGCTGCCAGGTGAAAAGAAGCGGTTGATTGGCTACACATGTGTCGGAGGAAGCATGTGATAGCCTCCACTCTCCCAGACCGACTGTAGGGGGTAGGTGCGCAGCGACCAGGAAGGGGATTGGGAATTGGCATAACGGCTAACATTGGGATGGGAGAAAAACAGAGGAAAAAGGAGGAAAAAAAATAAAAATTAGTAGTAGTAGTAGTAATAGTAATAAGTACATCATATCAAGTATAATTAAGTGCTGAAGTGCTATATCATGAAACAATTCCAAAGTTTCCCCCCTCATGATCCAGCAGGAAGGGGAGCACATATGATATGTTCATACAACACTGTACTACTCTGCATGTGGTACTCTACTCTCTCAGTAAACAATATTTTTCTTGTTCAGGTATAAAACGTTCTTGCAACTTTGGCAAAATAAAACCTCAATGTTCTTTCTTAGTTAGAGCACAGATTATCACACGACTACACAACTCCATGCATCACACTCATAACTAGTTAGCTCCCTCTTAGTAGAATCAGCTCGAGACAGATGGGGCCTACAAGAGTACAAGTGCCAGTAACGTTGGTTAGTAATCACTTGATGAGTTGATAAAGATGTTAGCTAGCACAGCTAGTTATGAATGAACCCTGACCGTTGTCTCAGTTTTTTGATGAATGAACTTATGAACATTAGTGTTAGCTAGTTAGCTAACGTTAGCTAACACTGGGATAGTAGTGAACGGACACTCGCCTTCACATTCAGCAGCCATGATGCACTCTGTGGCTGGTTTGAATGTGCCACTCTGTCCACTCCATGGAGCTCAGCTGCAGACTGCAGGTCATAGAACTTGGTTGGGCAGAAAGGAACTTTCCATAGTGTTAGTGTATCATGATCATTTCCTTTGCATAGTTCCAGTTGAGTCTCATGCACCACACCAACACTAATTTCCATGACAACATTATCAAAGATTCTATGGCAACCATCATTGGTGTACCAGCCAAATGACCGTTCAGGAATGGGAATGGCCATTCTATCAATTAAATGTCTGTGCTGCAGGTGCTTTCTGCCAGGCAGTGTAATCGACAGCAAAGGATTGCCCAATCAGTGAATAGGTCTAGCCCTATGGTCCAGCCCTGTTCGGGTTGATTGACAGATGACCGCATCGGCGCATCATTATGCAAAGTGATGACAAAAAAGAACATTCTGAAAGGTCTTTCTGTATAGTGACGTTATGAAATGCAAGACGTCTTTTGACAAAATGTATTTGAAAAAAAAAACTGTTGTCATGAACAATAAATAAATAAATGTAATCACATTATTAGGAAGACTGCAATCATGAAGTAATTACATAATAGAAAGTTGATATTATGTAATTATTTCAAAATTATTATTTATTTAATTTATTTACATACATTTCTACATGTATTTATTACATAATTATTCATTTTAATTGTGGCACATTTGGTCCTCCATATTTAAAACACGAACCTGAAAAGTAAAAATTAAATATGATATATATTTAGTATTGAATGTAAAGTGTTCAGGTAAAGTGAGAGAGTAGTTCATGTTCACAAATATTTTATTAATCTATTCCAAATAACTTATTGGAATTCTTAATATGGGTGGTGTTCCCCTTTAACTCTTTCTCTGCCACGCAATAGCCTCATCCTTAGCAGCTGACGCCAGCACTGTAAACGGTGGGAGTCGCTCACCTTGTTTGCAGGGCTATAACTATTTAAATATTATAGCTATATATGCAATACTATGGCCCATTTGACATCGAGTATCTATCGTTCAAGATGTGAAAAAGGAATATTTTTTCCATCCATACATTGTCGTTTTATACCGTGGTGAATTCAAGTATAGTTTTAGAGTGGTCTAGGTCGGATAATTCCTGGAAGGCTAGTAATAGGCCGCGACGCATATTATACTTAATCCATTGGCATTTCGTCCCTATACACGCTACAATAAAAAATTCAAATGCATATGATCGGTATATTATGTTCCATCATGCATGCATGAAAGGGGAGGGGGGGCGTTTATGATTAATTGATTGTCAATAACGGCATTCGTTAGTACAACAGCATACGTTTATCAGAGCGATGGCTATGAGAACAATGGACAACCAAGCTGAAATTAACGTTAAATTGCTCTTACCTGTGGCCGATGAGACTCCAAAAAGAATATTCCAATTATTTGATTGCCATCTGCTAGATCGTATGTCCATTTGGCCCACGCCATAACCCCCAAAAGCATAATGATTCTGGTGTCCCGAAGGCGATTCAATACGATCAAGTGTATATCTTGATCCACGTTACAAGATAACTCCGCCCGGAAGACTTTCAATGACGCACAGAAAGTAAGTGCAACATCGGCCGCATACCACCAGGCCGTTGCTAGACCGTTGCGATCTCAGACACAGTGCCACACATTTCCATAGCACAGCAGGATGAATTATGAATGGAAATAGCGAATAAAAGAAATAACGATCCAATAATGAGTATACTCGTTGTTGGCAGTATTCGATTGGCGGGCTATAACGAGTTAACTAGTTTTTGGCGGGGAATGAGTTAAGCATTTGGTGGTGGTGTGTTTTGGTGGAAAGGATCAGTTAGCTAGGTCAACTAGGTTACAGTTCATTCATTCATAAAAATTAGTTGACTGTTAGTTACAACGTGACACAGTTTGTGATATGACGTTGTTGTTGCAGTTACGACTCACCTACTGAGTCGTGCCTGGTGTTGGCTAACTTTATGTGCTTCAAATTGTATGTGTTCAGTTAGGTCTAGTCAGCTTTCCAGCTTGACTTTCTTTTTGTTATGCTGTTTGTTTGTGTGTGGTCCAGTCTCTCTCTCTCTCTCTTTCTCTGTTTAGTTATATTTCTGCTTGTGATGTTCCTTCACACTGCTAACCCAGTGTTGCAATGTCTTCTTCCATTACCATTTGTTGGCCCCTGGCTGAGGCTGTGTGTAGAAACGATGCGTGATCAGCGCTAGCCTTTCCTGCCAGTATGACTCGCATAGCTGTGAAATCAAATATGCTATCTACGATGGTTTTACTTTTATTACACACTTTTTTTTATCAACTTTTTTTCCTCCTTTTTTGTGTGATTTTTCTCCCCATCCCAATTTACCTCTTGTGCCAATTCTCCCTCCCCTCCCCTGATCATTGCTCGCATATGACCCCCACTGGCCGGTTGTAGGGAGGATAGAAGCCTTGCATCACATGTCCCCTCCGATACATGTGGAGGCAGCCAGTCACATCTTTTCACCTGCTAGCGCGGACTCTCATTTGGCGAGGAGTAACGTGTAAGAGGCTCACACTGCCCCCGCCATTTTTCCTGACTTTTGCTGTGCAGGCGCCCCAACCGACCTGTAGGAGTCGCTGTTCACAACGACCAGACTACCACCCTTTGACTTCCCACCCGCTAACTCTGCCAATTGAGTTAGTATGACGGCCGGCCCAAGCCGGAGGCAACGCCGTCTCTTGCGTTGGTGACGAGCCACCCAGCCGCACCTTTTATTACACACTTGATATTTTTACCATGAATCATTGTGGGTTAGTCTCTTGTTCCTCTGATATGTTGAAACATTTTTCATTGGAATATTGTTCACGTATGCTGGGTTATAGCCTATATCCAACTATCTGTCATAACTACTTATTTGGAGTGTGAATGTGATACCACCCGAACATACTCAATCCCTACCGTCTTTAGTTATGAATCTATACAACTCTCCAATATTCCATCTTTATATTATTTGGTGTGAGAACATTGTTCATTTGAGACTGAAGGACTGAATTGTTGATTAAATCCTGTCTCTATTGACAACTTCAACAGTAAGACCTATGTGAATCTTTTCCCGTCTGTACCTTTTAGACTACTTAGTAGCTGACTTCTTTAGAGAGAGAGAGAGAGAGAGAGAGAGAGATACTTATCAGTCGCTGAGTGGGAACCGACACACCTTGTTGACCTAATTATTACTCACCTTTCTGTAATCATATTCCATCACCATCTAAGAGTCTTAGATGGTGATGTCTTAGACAACGGGCTACTGTGTGTCTACCAGGTGAGGTGACTGAGATTAACACTGGCTGCCTCTGTGAAGGCGATTTATCAAGGAACGTGTCATGAGCCTGATGACCTGTTGCATCAAACGACATGAGGTAGTGTTGGTGTGTGTAGTGTTGGTGTGTGTGGCATCCGTGTGTGTGTAGTAGTGGTGAGGGAGTGCTGCCTGTTATACCTTGCTTTTAATTTGAGGAGATGAGAGTTGAATTCCTTTCGACAGCCTTTTGGTAAAGTTTTGCCTTGTTGTATTGTGTGGAATGGGGTTAGCTTGAGTAGATATCGCCTGTGGCAGTGTGATTCTCAACCTTTTTGGCTGGCAAGCCCTGTAATGAAGGGGTGCCTATTGGTGTGACCCTCCCTTCCCCTCCCAATGAGGGTGTACACTAAGGGCTGGGCGATATGCCCAAAGTATCATATCACCATATTGTTCTGAGTTTTGACTATATAACAGTATGTAACGGTACAAATTACAATGTGATATGACATCTTATTTTATACAATTGCCATGGTACTATTTGATTTGAAATGGTATGACTTTTTAATACCGCTGCAAGGAATCTAACCTTAAAATATACAGTATGTATATATTTCTTATGGCTGACCTTCGAAATTTTCTTTGGAATTCGAAGCTTCGGGGCTGAGATTCGATTTTAATTCGAAGCTTCGAGATAAAAAAAAAAGAGAAAAATATATATAAATACATTTTTTTAATTTTTTAAATGTTTTATGTTGTGGGACTTGTACAGCACCTTGTACAACTTAGTCAGTGCTGTAAAGTTTAAACCTTTTTAAATCTTAGACAAACAAAACACTTTGCTTTCATGAAATATTGTAAGCCGTCATTATAAAAGCAGCACAATGAACACAAATCTGTCAGTGCCGAGTCCGACTTCATCTTAAATAACAAACGGCATTGCTTGTTGTAATTAACAAAGAGAGGCAGAGTTGATTTAGCTAAAAAATAAATAATAATATCTATAAAAATTGTTTAAAAAAAATAAAAAAAAAATAAAAAAAAATAATACATTATTTCTTCTTTTAATAGATTCGAATTTTATTTTCATATTCGAATCCCATGCCCATCGAACAAAGCTTCGAAGTATTTAAGACAGCCCTAATAATTCTCACAATATATATATATCGTGGACAACGGTATACTAGTAAAAATACCTACCCTTGCATGGATCCATGACAGTATGCCTTTTAATATTTGGCATACCTTCCAGCTCTACTGTGCATTGTGAAATATTCTTTTTAATTTTCTTTTTAAATATGTTTTTGTAGATTTTTATTGCGTTTTTACTACCGGGCAGTCCGGTAGAGAGAGAGGGAGAGGAGGAAATGGGAGACAGAGCAGGGGAAGACATTCGGCAATGAACGCCGGGTCCGGGAATCGGACCCGGGTCGGCCGTGCCGCGACGCAGCGCGTTACGTGGTTCGCCACTTGGGCGCCCCATTGTGAAACATTTTCAACAACTGAATTAATGGATGAGGTTAATTGTGGCATAGTGGCTGCAAATATGCATTATTTTCCAAGAAAAGAGCATTTATCACAAAAATATTATACATGTTTTAGTTTTTTCTTCACATTTTCAAAATCATCTTGTGATGCCCCCTAAAATCATCTTACAACCCTGTGACGGTCCAGGCTCAATCTAGCCGCTGATCCATTACGATTCATGTAGCCTATGTCATGTAGAGTCTTTATTTTCAAAATGTCCACTTAACAAAACAGCTGCCCAAGCCATAGATATCTTCTCACAAAAATTACATTACTTGGAGGAGAATCGGTCTGCTAAAAATATTTAACGTTTAGGTTGGAAATCTATTATCCATCATTGATGTGGAGAGTTCGGCCGCACCACTCTTGTGCAAGCTGTGATTTAGCCCAGTGGAATGTACTGAATCCTCTTATAGCCCTGCAGCCGGGCCCCTACACCAGATTAAAGATCAGATGAGACATTTGTCATCTGACCACTTTAGCAGTCATCTTGCCCTGGGGTTTTGCAAAAGAACAAAAAAACGTTGTTGACTTCTTTTTCCTTTCCTCTCACAAAGCGTATTTGATGGAAAATGCGTCCCTGGGCCATTTTTGAGCTACATTAAACTCTTGTCTTTTGCATGATGTCAAAGATCCTGGCCTGAACAGAACAGATGCAAGCAAAGCCAAAGGTAGCCTGTACGGGGTAGGGTACGGGGCTTTGGACCTTGGCTTATGGCAAGTATTTTTTTATTATGTTGTAATAGCCTCATACATTTAAGAAGAAAAGTAGAAAGGAAATGTTGGGACACACCAAACAATAACTCTGGAAAAAGGTAATAGGATGTCTGTCCTACCAAGACAAGACGCAACATTATACATTTCCTAAATACATGGTAATAATAATAAAAACAAAATGTGAAAAATCTAGGCTATACAAACTGTAGAATTAGGTCCTTCCTATCCAGGCTTTGTTTGGTTGGAGTTTACAGTAAGGTCTTTTATTTTGGTTTGGCAGTGAGCAGGCTTAGCAGCCTCTTGCGCTCCTTCCAACAGCCAGCCTGTCAATATTTTTCATATCCATCTCCTTTCCGTGTTATGAAGGGTCACTGAAGTTCCAAGGATTCAAATATCCTTGGAGGATGCCTCGCGGCTCCTGGCGTCACGTGAAAGTGCTCAATTTTACAGAGGCATTGATCCCTTCTCTCGTCGGATTCTGCTGTGCTCTGAGGGGAAACCGACTACAAAGACATGCAAACACAAAAATTACTGACCCCTGACCCCTTTTCAAGTTCATGAAGCGCTTTCAGCGCCCCTGGTTCAGCTTAAGCCGTGACCACACAATATCAGCTGTTTGCTTCACTCCGAAGGCTGTTGTAAATGTTTTTTTCTCTCTCTCTCTCTCTCTCTCTCTCTCTCTCTCTCTCTCTCTCTCTCTCTCTCTCTCTCTCTCTACGATCTAGTATGTGTAATATTTTCTACTGTATTTCGACAGATGAAGCAGTAGTTAATCTTAATTGTTTGTAATGATTTTTTTTGTAATTATGTCATATTGATAAAAGCATTTGAATAAAAAGGATAAGAGAAGATTAATTTGATCCTCATTAATAAATATAGCCTTTAAGCCTAAATAAGATTGACAAAGTGCGCTTATAAATAGTTTAGAGCAGGCTAAGGCTGATACCCAGAGGAAATGGTGATTCATCTAGATATAGCTACATTGTGATATTTGATTAAAGACGGTACTAAACGTTATAATTTAGATTTTCCTTATATAAAACCCTTGGCATCATTTGGGCTGTTGGCTCCCAATATCTTTCCTACTTTATTGCATAAGAATTCCACAATGTTTCAAGCCCTCATGGGTTCTTCATCGGGTACGTTTTGAATGTTTAAATTTTAAATGTATATTGATATTTAAATGTGAATTGATAAGGCGAGTGATTAAGTGTACAATCTCATGGTTATCCTGATAGATATCCCATTGGTTTTCTATGACCACACCTATGGGTGGGACCTGTGCACTTTGTTTGTATAAATGAGAAACACCTGAACCAGCTTTCATTTAAACTGACTCGACGAAGAGCCCATGATGGCTCTAAACATTGTAGACCTTTAATGCGATAAAGTAAGACATATATTGGGAGCTCATATGGTGTTAGATTACATTAGATTTTTATTAAAATGTATTGTCATTATACAGCACAAGTACAGTACAATGAAAAGAAGTTTGGCATCCACCCAAAGTGCAGTGTAATAGTAATATAAAATGTACTGGGTATAAAATATATAAATTAGTACTACTGATTATAGTACTAATCAGATGTACTGTATGTACAGAGTTGTAGTATTAATATGTACAGTGATACAGCTATAAAGGTAGTAAGTCATACTGGAGTGGAAACCAGCGTAACTAGTAAGAGTAGGATATGTACAGATATAGGCCTAGATATAGTATCTGCGGATATGTAAAAAGGATTATATACAAGCATGTACAAACATGTGGATGTATATACGGTAAGGATAAATACATATATACAGAATTATTGTACATGCTATCGTACAGTCTTTTTGAATTGCATGAATGGACTTTTTCGACTCAGCACCTGGAAAAGAGAAGTGCATCTGTTTACTGTCACCAGCATCAATCAACCCTGTTGTAATAAAGCTGCTCGGCCTGCAGTCAACATCCAGTTGTTATGTGTTGATTAAGCCGGCCTTGCATAGGCGACTTACATTTCACAGACTCCTAGGATCTGTTGGCACCCTTGATAAGGAGCAAGTTAGGGCTATTCTCTGCCTCTGAGATCTCTTGTAGTCATCAGTTGCCAGTTTAAAATTGGAATCAGAATTAGAGTCTCTTCATTACCAAGTTGGTTTTACATACCAGTGCAGTGGGGCTAGCAGCCACAGTCCAGCGCCAGTGGGCACCAACTCCAGTTCTAATGCCAGGAGCCTTAGTGGTCAAGGACAACGGCAGTAGTATGTACCTACTAGCCTGCATGTCTTTTCATAGCCTCAGTTGTCAGTTGTGTTCTTTTATGCTATTTCTGGGCTGGGGTGTAGTAGGCAAACCTATTTTTGGCTTTGACTATAGGCTACTGTACATAGTCCTGTATGCTGTCTAAACAGCACCACTGAAGCTATGTTGGCACATGGTGAACTGTGCTGGAGATATCTCTGCCTGCACTGGAGATTGCACAGTCCTCCCTTTGCCTCTCTCCATCTCTTTTCATTATCCGTACACAAAACTACAAGTCCCCCCAGGATACAAATTCACTTTCATGGAATAATTACAAGATGCTATATGCCACTGTAAACACCACATCAGTGACAGCGACAGTATGCATTTGTCATGAGATGAGACAAAAAAGCAGAGTGAATTTGCACTCAGAGGGGGAAAAAAGAGAGAGAGAGCATGAGGGAGAGAGTGAGAAAGAGAGAGGGAAAGAGAGAGGGAAAGATCTCAGCGGTGCCTTGCTGACTGCGCTATGGGTGTTTGTTCCAACTTCACCACAAATGAGTCTTAATGTTTCACACAGGATTCATGGCATAGGAGAACTGATTTGTGTGTGAGTGTTAGCGTCATGGTTTGAAAGACTGTCTGTCTGAATATTTTACCCAGCACAAACACAAGGGACTTCTTTCTTTCTTTCTTTCTTTCTTTCTTTCTTTCTTTCTTTCTTTCTTTCTTTCTTTCTTTCTTTCTTTCTTTCTTTCTTTCTTTCTTTCTTTCTTTCTTTCTTTCTTTCTTTCTTTCTTTCTTTCTTTCTTTCTTTCTGTTTCTATTTGTCCTTCCCTTATGCTTCACCTAAGAAGAGGGGATGCGGGAAACATTCAGCATTTAGATAAACAATTCTCTCTCTCTCTTTCTGAAGTGACAGGGACATCTCTCCTTTCTCCTTCCTCCCCTCGTCCACTCTCCCTGTCCAATCTTCCCTCTGAACTTTCTTTTCATCTCTCTCTATCTCTCTCTCTCTCTCGCTCTCTCTCTCTGTCTCTCTCACCCCCCCTTAGTGCCAGTGACATCACTTCCTTTCATTCTTCTTTTTGTTCTCTCTCTACATCTTTCACCATCCATCCTTCCTCCTGTGTTTCTGTGCTAACTCCTCTATCTGCTCACTTGGTCCTCTCTCCCTCTCTCCATCCATCTCTGTGTTTGTGACTCAGAGCTGTCTCCCTCTGTCTCCCTGGTCTGTAGCTTCTTGCCCCGGGGCTCTGATGCTATTGTTCCAGCCCAGGGGCACAGAGGAGGACAAAGAGCCCCCCCCCCCAGCCCCATGTACCCCCTCATCACCCTCCTCTCCATCTTCTGCTGCTCCACCCCCACCTTCCCCATATTGCACTCCATCCCTCCATCTTCCCTTGTGCCAACCGTCATGGTCTCTGACTAACTCTGTCCCAGTTAGCAAGCTTCAGTCCACAACACAAGGCTGTGTGAAATAACACTGGGTGTCTTGTCACTTGTTGTCTCGTGAACACACATACAGATGTGTTCCTGGTGTGTTGAACAGCAACGCACCACGTGTTTATAACAACACACACCTCCAACCCTTTGCCCAGTCACCAGTCCAGTCCCCTCTCGCATCTCCTGTCCTGGGAGTCACCCTGGCCGCCCCCACCCCCACCCCCGCTCCCGGCCTCCTCCCGGCCCGGCTCGGCCTCTCTGTCGGTGGGAGCCGGGAAGCCGGGCCTCCCTGGGAGCTCCAGGAAGTGGCAGCAGCAGGGGTTAGGCCTATATGGCGCTGCCGGCTGCCTCTGTCAGAAGTCCTGCCAAGCCGGGGCCAGGAGACCTTTGCCAGTGGTGCTGCGGTTGTGGGGCACTGAATAAAAATATTTTACAGATGTCTGAAGAAAAGATGCTGGAAGCCAGCAGAGAGGGAGAGAGAGGGAGGGAGAGAGGGAGGGAGAGGGAGAGAGAGAGAAACTGCATCAGTGTTTTTGTGTGTGACTGTGTGCACATTTTGTGTGAATGCGTTTGTTCATATGTTTGTGGGTTTGCCTGTTTGTGTGTGGATTATCTTGGGATGTAGGCTTTTTGCACAATAAAACGAAAGAGTAAGGCCTCATTCTTATTGGCACATGGCGTGTGCGTGTTTAACTGTGTACAATGAATAGAAGTAGTTTTTGAGTCCAGTGACATCTCGCCAGTCACGGAGGTTGCCGTTGTGTGTGGCTGCTGATGTGAGGTGGTGGTGGTGGTGGTGGATTAGCCTGGCTTTGGGCCAGTATCAGATCCCAGTCTCTGTATCGCTGAATCAATATGAAAAAACGTATTAGTTGACGTAGCCCGACAGAGGGGCATCCCTATATCCCAGGGACCCGCGCTGGTCCTTAGACCGCAGTTTGAGAAACAGTAGCCCAGAGGTAGAGGAGTAGAGCGGGGAGGAAGGGGGGGGGGGAGCGCTGTGCCACCATACCGTGAGCTGCGAGCGCTGGGCGGGCGTCCAGCCAGCTTGGGCTTGACAGTTTAACAGTGAATATTTAACGTTGCGGCGCGCGGAAGAGGAGGCCCGGGCTGTAAACAGCAGCAGCTAAAAGCCTGTTTGTCGTCGTCGCCGGGGCCTTTTTTGTTCCGAAGCGAAGCCCCCCCCCTTTTTTTTTTGGAGCGAGCAGAGCAGCCAGGCAGCACATCTTGAAGTTGCGGTTTTAGAATGAGGCAGATGGCACGGGCTGGTGGTGTAAAAAATAAAATAAAAAATGAATAAAAAAATATATATATAAAAAAAAAACTCACCAGGATCCCCTGATGAAAGAGGCTCCCGCTCGCTTTGAACAGCGAGTCTGTCACGGCTGGTGTCTGCTGTGTGGCTCCGGGTCAAACTGTGGCATGGAACTCCTGGAATTTGCGCTTTTTAAGTTTTTCATGTTCAAATCGGTTGAGGGGGTGGGGGGGCTCAGGAAGTCTCATTAATATTAATATCTTAATGTGCGAAGGCAGGGAAGGCCTCTCTGGTTTAGCTCCATCTATCCCCTGTTGTGTAGCTAATCACTCTCTCTCTCTCTCTCTCTCTCTCTCTCTCTCTCTCTCTCTCTCTCTCTCTCCTCGCTCTGTAGCTTCAGCAACTGGTATGTTATTTTCCTGAGAGATGTAGCTTCTAATCTTCCAATATGCAGAAGATAAGCTTGTACTCTGGATGCATATAAGGTGCTTTGCATAAAAGCCGCCAACAAATGTGCTCATGTTATGTTGTTTTAATTAATATTATTATTTCATAAAACACTGCAGCCTCACTTAACCTTGAATTTACCTGTTGGATTTTCCTTAACCTACGGCTATTGCACTTAGAGATGGGGGTAAAAAAAAAGAGGAAAAAAAGATGATTAACTAATCAATTTGAGTTGTTGCTGATTTATTTGGTGCACAATTACATGCCTTGGTCTCCCCAGAGTGAAGCGTAACATAAAGTAACAGTGTTAAAAAAGATTATATATATATTTTTTCTATTTCATTTAAATGTATTTATTTTATGGCAGACGACTGCCTGTTAATTGTTGGCTCATTGTGTATAATGAAGATTTTATTTCCGCTGTCACTTTCTACCTAAAGGGCAAAGAATCCCAGACTATACAATACTATTAGCATAATTTGCAGATGGTTCAATATTGTGAATCTGTTTCGGTGGCTCGGGAGATTCCCCAAGTGAACGATGAATTAGGCTAATTATTTGGGACCAGGTTAAATGGTATGATATGTTATGTTTGACATGTTTTAAAGGGGAACTATCTTATAAATGGCCTTTTTGAGTGTTTAGCATTGTTTCCTAGCTATGTGAACTTATATTAATATGATCTATGTCTCTAATTCTCATATTGGCGCATTCTTCCAATTCTCCTCTCACAATATTCACCCTCACTGAACTGAGTCATTTGAAAATGTGCTGATTTGTGATGTCAGAGAGACACCGCTGCATGATATTGGCGAGGTACATGATGAGCTGCACACAGTGGCTGGAGCCCAGGCTCAAAACGGCTCGAGATCTTGAGGTAGAAAAATGCTGTTTTTGAGGACTTGATTAGAAATACAAAACAATGAATAAAAAAAATATATATTACAGAGGTGTTCCATAGACTCACAGGAATTGTGTAAAAGTGCCCAAATAGTGAAAGAAATAGTAAAATAGTTCCCCTTTAAAGTGTAATTATAAACTTGGAGACATACCTCAGCTCGATGCTCGATGTGTTTCCTGGTAGTCAGGTTTATTTATGACGACCCACCACAATAGATGGGCCACAAGCAGATTCCAAACAGATACAATAACACATTCACTAGGGTGGCACAGCACCAGCACCACTTCTTACCTGCCAAATCCCATTCTGAGTAGGTTTCTAAATAGAGCCACCACAGGCTGGTTCCGGTCCATTATTTGTACTGAGCTGTGTCAAATATTTTGTTTTGTTTTGCACATGCCTCTGGGGGTATCGAGCATAGCAGTACGTTGGTTTAGCCTGTTGTCGGCCTGTCTGGGGGTATTGAGGGTACCCAGTATCCTGGTTTAGCCTGCTGTCGGCCTGTCTGGGGGTATTGAGGGTACTCAGTATCCTGGTTTAGCCTGCTGTCGGCCTGTCTGGGGGTATTGAGGGTACCCAGTATCCTGGTTTAGCCTGCTGTCGGCCTGTCTGGGGGTATTGAGGGTACCCAGTATCCTGGTTTAGCCTGCTGTCGGCCTGTCTGGGGGTATTGAGGGTACCAGTATCCTGGTTTAGCCTGCTGTCGGCCTGTCTGGGGGTATTGAGGGTACCAGTATCCTGGTTTAGCCTGCTGTCGGCCTGTCTGGGGGTATTGAGGGTACCAGTATCCTGGTTTAGCCTGTCTAGTATTGAGGGTACCAGTATCCTGGTTTAGCCTGTCTAGTATTGAGGGTACCAGTATCCTGGTTTAGTCTGTCTAGTATTGAGGGTACCAGTATCCTGGTTTAGCCTGCTATTGACCTGTCTAGTATTGAGGGTACCAGTATCCTGGTTTAGCCTGCTATTGACCGGTCTAGTATTGAGGGTACCAGTATCCTGGTTTAGCCTGCTATTGACCTGTCACCAGTACAAGTAGGCTAACCTGCAGTACCCATTTGTTCTAATGAAGAATGCTAACTATGCTAATGATGAGATGGCCAGCGGTGGCCTAATTAGAGAAGCAGTTCGATCCCCCGGACTGGCAGGAAAAATCTGCGTGAGTGAATGACGCTCTCCCCTCTCTCAGTACCTATTGTTGAAGTGCCTTTGAGCAAGGCAATTAACCCCCCAACTGCTCCCCGGGCCACAAGACTATGGCTGCCTTTAAATAGCTAGCATGGGTTAAATGCAGAGGACAAATTGTAACAAAAGTTACTTGGCAATAAACTATATATTCTATTCTATTGCATATTTTCAGGAAAGACAGTTGTAGAACCCCCCCCCCCCCCCCCCCCAAATCGAACAAGTGCTTGTTGAAGAAAAATCAAATAACGTCTTTTAAAGTCTTTAAATTCCAAATGTCACGAAGATATCCCTTTAACAATGTCTGGCTCCAGCTGCTACACCACCACTACATTACTCTGCTGCTACAAAAGACCATTCCTCTGTGCACCATGAAACATTCAGAGAGAGGGAGACTGCTTTCCTCTGATGAGGAGGAGGAGGAGGGGGGGGGGGGGGTAGAGTGAGAGTGGAGAATGAGGAAAGATGGATGAAGTCGAGGAAGAGTAGGATGAGTGGAGAGCGGGAGGACTAGGAGAGAGGAAGGGGGCACCAGAGGGGTGACTGGATGTCATGATGGGGTTAATGGTAGGGATGGGCACAAGTAATGTTTCCCCAGATCAAGTGTCTCATGAATTACTTAAATTAATCTTAAAGCACATGGCAGCAGCAATAACGAGATATTGCACGGAAACTCACTCACTCACTCACTCACTCACTCACTCACTCACTCACTCACTCACTCACTCACTCACTCACTCACTCACTCACTCACTCACTCACTCATAACAATGCACAGAATATACACAATGCTTAATGCGTATTGTCAGTCAGTTACCATTTGTAATAATGACCTCCACTCTGACTGCAACAGGTCTCTGCTCATGTAACGGCATGTCCGTATCAATAGTCTATGAACGCAAAGTGCATGTTGGATTCCCACTAGGGCCACCCGTACCAAACACATATATATTCATAGTATTTACTGTATACACATATACGCGCTGTGGATGAAAGTGTCAAATTACAAACTGTATGCATGCTGTAACGGCCAACCTCGTTTTCACCATGACGAAAGAGTTTCATATAAACAAGTCTATAGAGTAGTTCCATTATATAAACATTTGATGTCTTAATGTTGTCCTATATAGACTGTACTAACATGTGGCCTGCTTTTTTGGCCCTGCTGTGATGAAGATGTTTGTGTGGAGGATGTAGCAGATATCAGTATAAAATATTTGGCCGACACCAAGCTAAAATAGGCTGCTGTTGTCTGGGAAACGTCCCAATACTAAAATCCGATGCCAAGAGCTGCATACATGATGCCAGAAATCAAAGTGAACCAAGCAAAGACTTGATTTTCTTCTCTTTTCTTTTTTTCTGTTTGTTTTAGATTTATCTGATGTAGAAAAGTACAATATAGGGTTGTGTGATAATTCAATGTTGTTGTTTATTACATTGTATGGGGATCATATTGCGATTGAAATTATGTTATTGTGATGTCATCGCGCACCAGTCTGTAGGATTGCAAAAGGGCGGAAACTTTCCCGTAAATGTTCCCGGAATTTAGGAAATTCTGCTAAATTTCAATACAAATAATTTTTTGGTCTTGTGGCATGCTTCGGTTAAAATACCATTATCTTTTTTTGAAGAAGTCTTTAATTGTCATGCAGATTAACACACACATGCAAGATGTAATGTTTAGTCTGTTAAATTACAACAATCCCCTTGCATTCAATGTGTAGAGCACTCCTCCATCACATGTACAGGTAATTTCAGGCATCACATTTAATGGGAATTTAGTAGAATTACAATTACAGAGCACTCTTCCATCACATGCACAGATGATTCTGGGGATCCTCCACACTAAAGCAGTGCTATTGAGCCCACAATAAAGTTAGGCCTACAACTATTTTAATACACAACAATGCTGATTTATTTTGCACATCATTTCCCATATATTGCAAAACTGGAAATCCAGGCAGGCAGACAGACAGATAGGCAGAAAGGCAGGCAGGCAGGCAGGCAGGCAGACAGATATACAGGCAGACATACAGGCAGACAGGCAGGCAGGCAGGCAGGCAGGCAGGCAGGCAGGCAGGCAGGCAGACAGATAGACAGGCAGGCAGGCAGGCAGGCAGACGTGGCACGGTGTGTGGGGTGGCGGAATAGGGCTGACATCTCTCCTGAGCTGAAAAAGGGAATTCCCCGCAGACACAGAGAGGGGAGAGGAGAGGAGAGGAGAGGAGAGGGGGATCAAGCGGAGGGATAGAGGAGAGAGGGAGGCGGAGGAGGAGGAGGAGGGGGAGAGTGGAGAGGTGCGACCCCTTAGGGGCAGCAGTGTGATCCTCTGATTGCTGGCTACACACACGTACACACACACACAGACGCATGCGTGCGCACACACACACACACACACACACACACACACACACACACACACACACACACACACACACACACACACACACACACACACACACACACACACACACACACACACACACACACACACACACACACACACACACACACACACACACACACACACACAAAAAAGCTGGGCGATGCACTCATGCAAAGAAGGATGAGTGCCGGAGGAGTAGAAATAAACACACATTTTCTCCTGTGTGTGTGTGTGTGTGTGTGTGTGGTTGCACACGTGTACTGTCTATATGGGTGCGTATGTGTGTCTGTGAGGATAATGTGCTCACGTCTGGCTCTGCATGATGAGTGTGATTTTGTAACGTCTGTAATAACGTCTGTCTTAGTGAACGTGTGCCTACTAGACTACTAGTCTATAGTTCTGAAGTGGACAGAGGTCCACTAGTGGTCGACCAATATGGGTTTGATTGCTTGATGCTGATACTGATATTTAGAGAGCAGGATGGCTGATGGCCGATGTAATGCGTAAAGGTATGAACTATTTAAAAAATCAATATCACACCACTAGCTACACTCGTATCAGTCCATTCAAACTGGTCTAATTTCTTTGACTTTTTAAATACTGCTGTAAGGAATCTCTTAATTATTATTATAATTAGGAATTAAATAATATAATAGAATTATTATTACTAAAAACAATCGAAGCGGGCATGGCCAACCGCATTTCACTGTATGCCCTGGTATGTATGTGATGAATAAAACACTTGAATCTTGAATTAATATACAGTAAGTATACTTAAATTTATTTTTTATATGTTATGGATGACTGTATTGTAAAAATCGATACCTTTACATTGTAACGATTCGACCCCACAACGATTCGATTCGATTACGATTATTCAGGCAATGATTCAATGCATCATGAAATCTCTTCATTTGACCACGATTCGATTCTATACATTTTCGATACATTTTCGATCAGTTAATTCCCCCAAAAAAAATGTATACACAAATGTGGCGGGGGGAACTGATTCACTCAGCATGAATGGACTATAGGTCAATAAAAACAATACACACAAAAAATAAAGAATCGATGCATTTCGATTTATCGATGCATCGTTACAGCCCTACTTTACATGCATCCATGAGGGTATACCTTCAAATTAAATATACCTCCCCAGCCATACATGGGAGCATAGTTTACGGTACAGACCAGGGTTTAGTGGTGCCAGTCCACACGTCCTCCTGGAAGACTTCAATGTCCCGGACAAACAGGAGAAGTTCCGGTCAAATCTTCTCTGTGTTCAAAACAGTTGATAGGCTATATAATGACATCATCAAGGCATGTCGATTTATAATGTGATTTATTCATTTAGTCAATGAGATCCTGCTTGCTGTCCAGTTCAGCACCATGGACAGCTCCTTGAGACAGGGATCGAGCAGGCTACTGTTAACTGTTTGGCTCACTCTGGAATTATCTTCATCCCGCAATATGACCAGAGAGATTTGAATATTATGTCGGACTTCAACAAATGTTGCCGGTAAAAAAAACAGTAATTACCAGATAATGGAAACCCTGGTACAGACCTTTCTGATTTCCTCAGTTAAATGCCATATAGGGCTACTGTCATCGGCTGAGTCTCAAACCAATAGATTTGTCTTTGCTGTTGAAGAAATCAACTGAATCAGTCGTGTTATGGTAGAACTTTGTGCTGACACGAGTAATCTACTGTCTCTGTTTAACCACACACACACACACACACACACACACACACACACACACACACACACACACACACACACACACACACACACACACACACACACACACACACACACACACACACACACACAGTCACACACACACACACACACAGGCACTTGATATGACCTCTGATTGGATCGCAGTGCTCTGGATTTGGTTAAATGTGTGTGTGTGTGTGGGGGGGGGGGGGGGGGAGTCAGCAGAGCCCACCACAGAAGCCACAGCAGGCTGAGCCCGAACCAGAGCCAGACCCAGGCTTGATTTGTGTGGAGACACGTTCCCATGGGTCTCTCTCTCTCTGTTTCTCTCTCTTTCACTCTCTCTGTCATGTCTCTGTCTCTCTTTTTCACTCTCTGTTGTGTCTCTCTTTCTCTCTCTGTCCCTCTATCTTTCCCTCCGTCTTTTTCTCTCTCTCTGTATATCGTATCTGTGTATTTACGTGTTCAGTTCAGAATAGATGCATTTCTCTGTTTGTATGCGTATTGCGTACTGTATGTTTGCGTACTGTAAGTGTGTATGTGTGTCTTCTTAATGTGTGTATGCTTATTTATGCAATATGAGTACATTCATTTCCTGCATTTTTGTGTATATGCAATTATGCATTATTGTTTTGTATGTGTGTGTATACAAATGCATGAGTGCATTCGGCATGTATATTATCTGCACATGTATTTCTGTGTAAGTGAATGTCTTGTCTGTGTAACCTTTATTACATTATAGTGTAGACTCTCAGGGACTTGTATTTGGGGACTTCTATGTATCCAGTACTAGTCTTAGAGATGGTTACAAAGGCCTGTGGTCCTCTCTCTCTCTGTGCCCTCCTCTCAGCCATGCTCTTCTCTCTCTCTCTCTCTCTCTCTCTATCCCTCTCTCTCTCTCTCACACACACACACACACACACACACACACACACACACACACACACACACACACACACACACTCACACACACACACACACACACACACACACACACACACACTATCTCACATTCTCTCCTCTCTCTCCCCCTCTCTTTCTCTCCCTCTCTCTTTCTCTCCCTCTGTCTCCTCATTTCTATCTCAATTTGCTTGGAAAATACTGGCTGAGTTATCAGACTGTCTGTCTATTCTCTCTCCAGTCTCCATCTCTCTCTCTCTCTCTCTCTCTCTCTCTCTCTCTCTCTCTCTCTCTCTCTCTCTCTATTTCTGTATCCCCGCCATCTCTCCCTCTCCTCTCCTCCTCTCTCTCTTTATGTATCCTCACCATCTCTCTCCCTCTTTCTTTCTTTCTTTCTTTCTTTCTTTCTTTCTTTCTTTCTTTCTTTCTTTCTTTCTTTCTTTCTTTCTTTCTCTTTCTTTCTTTCTTTCTTTCTTTCTTTCTTTCTTTCTTTCTTTCTTTCTTTCTTTCTTTCTTTCTTTCTGTTTCTTCTATTTGTCCTTCCCCTATGCTTCACCTAAGAAGAGGGGATGCGGGAAACATCTGAAGTGACAGGGACATCTCTCCTTTCTCCTTCCTCCCCTCGTCCACTCTCCCTGTCCAATCTTCCCTCTGAACTTTCTCTCTCTCTCTCTCTCTCTCTCTCTCTCTCTCTCTCTCTCTCTCTCTCTCTCTCTCTCTCTCTCTCTCTCTCTCTCAGGGCCACACAGGCCAGACCAGTCCTCCTGGACATCCTGGTTTGTCTCGTCCCTCTCGTTGGTGCTGATCTATGTAACGAGACAAGCCTGGGAACCACTCCTCTCACATTACTAATGATTTGGACATCTTGCTCTTGTCATTTCTTCTTAGACAAACCACGACACTGATGCGAAGTAAACGCTCCCAACTATCCAGGGAGGCGGGAGGGGAATAAAAGCAGCATTTTTTTGGGGGGTTCAGAGTCGGTTGGAGCTTTCTGTGGAGCGGGAAATTAGACCACTACCACGTGCCAGATGTTCTTTTAGGGTCGTCTCATAGAAGAGTAGATTGAAAAGGACTAGAGTCATCGTCCCCACAGAGGACAGTGATTGGCAGGGAGAGATGACTGTGGTTGCAGTTCAAATCCCCCACCTTAGCCAGAGCAGTCTGGGTAGAAGGGACTGGGACGGGAGTTATACTGAATATTGATGTGTACCGTCACATATCCATGCAATGGTATGGATTTTTACAATACCGCCATCAACAAAATACAGTATAGAAATCATAAAATTACATGTGTACATTTGTATATGTACATCTAAAAAAAAATCCTTGCGGCACCATTTTAAAGATTTTGGAATAAAACGTTTTTATTAAAATATACTCTTTAGAATGAAAAATAGTATTACATCAAAAAGATGTAAAATCACACTGTAACACGTTTGTAAAGAGTAAGGGGTCCCCCGACGTTCCTGGCCAAATTCACAATCTGGTCTCTGACATCAAGGCCACCTAATCACCCCCCCCCCTCCTTAATTGGCTGATATCAAACCTTGTCTCCTGATCCTTTCAGCCATTGTGTAGTGTGATGTGTGTATGGCACCCATTGAGTCTTCCCAAGGTTGGGTGCTACATTGTTAAAGCACTTTGCGTGTCTAGAAAAGCGCTATGTAAATGCAATAATCATTCATTAATATTCTATGGTGATTGGATATCCACATTTTCAAATCAACGAATTGTAGCCTTGTGCCAGTGAAACATACATGGGGTCACTGCATAGGAGACTGACAAACAACCGTTTTAGCGAATGGTAGCCACTATCCTCGCCGATGACATCACAGCTTAAAATTGTCAAGGATCGCACAATGAAATGCAATTTCCATTCCAAGACTTATTTCCATTGTGGTCCTTAATGTGTTGACAGCGAAGATGGTGTGAGTCCAAATGTCTAGGCAGCATCCAACAATGAACAAACCACTACAGCTAAAATCATAAAATTAGACCGCATCCAACAATGACCAAACCACTACAGCTAAAATCATAAAATTAGGCAGCATCCAACAATAATAAAACACAATACAGCTAGAAATCATAGAACTAGACAGCATCCAACAATAATAACTCAATACAGCAAAAAATCATAGGACTAGACAGCCTTCAACAATAACCCAGTACAGCCAGAGCAAAAAACAACAACAATAACAAGTCTTGGTGTTATAATAGACTCAGACCTAAGCTTTAAATCACACATCAACAAGGTGACAAAAACATCATTTTTCCACCTTAGAAACATAGCTGGGCGCCCCAGTGGCGAACCACATAGCGCACTCAGCCGCGACACGGCCGACCCGGGTTCGACTCCCGAACCCGTCGTTATTTGCCCAATGTCTTCCCCCACTCTGTCTCCCATTCCTCCTCTGTCTCTCTCTACTGGACTGCCCAGTAGCAATAAAGCGATAAAACGCCAAAAAATAAACCTAAAAAAAAAAAAAAAAAAAAAAAAACATAGCTAAGGTACGGCCGTTTATAAATAAAAAAGACGCTGAAAAACTGATCCATGCCTTTATCTCAAGCTGACTTGACTACTGTAATGCACTCCTCACTGGCCTCCCAAAAAAAAACACAGAACGACTCCAACTCATTCAAAACTCGGCAGCTTGGCATCTAACTAGAACCAAGAGGAGAGACCACATCAGTCCTGTATTAGCTAACCTACACTGGTTTCCGTTTCCGGTAACATTTAGAATTGATTTCAAGGTCCTCCTCCTTATATACAAAGCACTAAATGGAACAGGACCAAGCTACATTGCAAATTCTCTAGTCAACTATGTGATCTCTTAATATTTTCAAAAATAAGCTAAAAACGTACCTCTTCACCATAGCCTTCTAATACACCCCGCTGTTGATTGTACTGTAGCACTATTTTTTTACTATTTTACTATCTGTCCATTCTATTGCATAATTTTACTATCTATTCTATTCTACTATTCTATTATTGCACTGTATTATTTTACTCTGTCTATTGCTTTTTATTATAGGTTTAAAACTGTCAGGTATTAAACTGTGTGGGTATCAAACAAGAGACTGTCAGGCTTTAAAACTGTGTAGGACCCAGGCCTAGAACTGCACCCTGAGAGAGGGAACTGCACCCTGAGAGGGAGGTTTGCCCTGAGTGGGAGGTTCAAAGGGTCAAAGTGGGTATCAAACAGGAGGGAAGACTGTGGAGTTTTAAACTGTGGATACCAAACGGAGAAGGTAAAGACGACTTTGAACTGTTGAACAGTAATCCAGAACTATTTTATTGCACTGTAAAATATATATATATTTTAATCTATTCTATTCTACTATTTTATTGCACTGCACTATTGCACTATTTTACTCTGTCTATTTTATCTTACTCTTTTTATTATTGTCTATTTAAAACTGAATCAAACCATAAACAAGGTGGCCTGTTAGATGTTAGATCCTAATGTAAAAAACTGTGATTTTATATGTCTGCACTTTATGTGCTCATTTTATGCCTGTCTTTTTTTCTGTTGTGAAGCACTTTGAGCTGCAGTTTCTGTATGAAAGGTGCTATACAAATAAAGATTATTATTATTATTATTATTATTATTATTATTATTATTATTATTATTATTATTATTATTATTATTATTATTATTATTATTATTATTATTATTATATTATTATTATTATTATTATTATTATTATTATTACTAGGACTGACATTTTGTGACTAACAGGCTAACATTCCTATGCTTCTATATTATCCATAAACCAGGTCACCTTTTTCTTTTTTGGTTACCTGTGCTTTTTGCATGCAAAGGTAACTTGTTCCAGTTGACCGCTCCACAGAACATTTCCCTGCGTTAGTTTTAAACCTGGGCAAGCACCGGTCAGCCAAGCTAGCTCTCCTGTGGTGAACACCAGTATCACTGCTCCTCTGATGCTTAGACCACCCTGAGCTGCAGTTGAACTGGCCGAGCCTCCGGAGGTAGTGCTCCTGGCCTGGAGGCCAGACCCAGCAGCAGCCACCCTGACTCATTTATTCTGGGAAATCTGTAACTTATCCTTTAAGTACTTTAGTCAGGCCTCCGCAGAGTCCGCACCATGAACAAATTGCATAATCAAAATGACAGGAAACCAAAAGAGTTAGCTATAGCACTCTTAAAGACTCTCTGCATCGAGTAGCTGAGCTGTACTTCCACCGCTCACTTTACCTTGCTATCTGAAGATATTGGATCTCTGTATAGCTGTCTTTCCAGAGTTGTCAGCCAAGGGGCGGAGCCTGCCCTGTCGACGTACACACAAGGGAAGTGTTTGTCATCATGGAAACAGATGAGGTTTCCTGGTCTCATGTAAGGAAACTATAAAAGAAGGAAGGGTCATCACGTCACTGTGTAGCATGTGAACACACGTTGGTGCCAACTGCCAAGTGTGGAAACTTGCAGTTCTGCCGACATTGAGTTGAATGGAATCAGCCTTCTCATTTATGGCATGTCATTTAAACAGGTTATTACCTCAGAAGTCAGAATCATTGGCAATGTATTGCATTGTTAACTAGCTACGTTTTGATATATTGGTTGATGTGTATTTCCTCATATAGCTTATATATTTTGTATTTTTTACATCTCCCATAGGCTTCAATAGAACTGGCACCAAGCAGAGCATAGAACACTGGTATTCTGATGTGACGATGACCCTTCCTTCTTTTATAGTTTCCTTGGTCTCATGCACTGTTCCTATCTCCATGACAACATTGTCAGTGGTTCTATAGCAGACATCGTAATCACACCAACCAAATTACCACTTAAAGGGGAACTACGCCCAATAAAAAAAAAAAAACAGTACATGTTAATCCTCTGGTCAGTACAAAGATATTTGTGAAAATGAACAACTCTCCCAAATCCCAAAACTAGAGTGCTAAAACTGAAACTTGTGATGTTATAAAGTATAAATTCTGAAGCTGCTCCATAGACAATGGAAATCATTTTTAGATGACACAGAGCACCCAGGGGAATGTTCATAAGTACATTTTCTGTTTCAGAACTGAGACCATTACTATAGAATAAAGCTAATTTGGATATAAAAAGGAAAACATTCTGTGGGTCCACAAAAGTCTCCCATTCATTGTCAATGGAGCAGCTCCAGACTTTATACATGATGACATCACAAGTTTGATTACTTACTTCTCCGGTTTCTGGCTTTGGACTCCCATAGTCCATGGAAATAACATATTAAGAGTTTTTAGTGGTGTTTTGAGTGGTGTTCCCCTTTTAAGAATGTTGATTTGAGTGAGGATGCCTGTTTGATTCATTCCAGTTCCAGTGAACAAATTGTCAAAAACAAATCTTGACCCCTTTCCCCTTTCTTTGGCCTCCATCATAGGCGTTTAGCTCGGAAGGTCGAGTTAAAGTAACAAGGAGTGACAGAATGGTATGGAATTTAAGTGTAGCCTCGGAGAGAATGGCCCCGTTGTGCTGAGTCAGCTTGGCTCCTGACTGAACAATGCTCCACAGGCTCACAATGACTGAGGTTTCGCGTATAATTTAAGTGCAGTCTTTTCATAAAAATGTTTGGTGTACATAGCTTATATGTTGTATTTAATTTAATTTCAAACCTCTATTTCAACCCGTGAGACACTGAGGTAATTTACAGCGACGACAAGCTGACAAAACAAGACACGGCTATCGGTAGATTCATACATATAGGCAGTAGGCACAACAAATAAGAATAAACTATAATAATCAGTTAGGACAGTTACAAGTCGACACAGTGGTCAGAGATCATACTTTTAAATGCAGCAAGAGAAGGACTTCAGAGCAAACTGGAGGAGCCCTAAGAACCAATCAGTCGGGTGCTCCAGTAGCACACCATGTTACCGCGCTGCGTCGCGGGACTCCGTGCTGCGTCACGGATCTGGTTGACTCCAAGTTCGATTCCCGGACTCGCCGTCATTTGCCGAATGTCTCCCCCTGCTCTCTCTCCCGTTTCACCCTACAACTGTCGGTCATGCTTGACCAGAAAAGCGATAAACGCTAAAAAAAATAAAGTTTAAAAAAAAAGAACCAATCAGTCCAACAGTGTTGTAAGGGAGACACTTACCAATAAGGGCTTTAAAAATAAACAAATACCTTATGCCTTTCAACCAGAGAAGGCCATCCAACCTTTATATGTTTGTTACGTTCTTTAGTATAGTCTAATGTCTGTTGTGGTGTGCTGTCTTTGCATTATGTGAGATGTCCTCTGTCGTGTGCCCTGTGTCCTGTTAGAATGTGGATAGTTGTTATGTTCCTGTGCAGATAAAGTAAAATTCTGATGTTTCCCGACATGGTGAATTAAGTGATTCTGATTCGTAGGACCCTGATCAGGAGGATCTAGACATCAGGAACCACATCCTACTGTAGCTTCTCCTATTGTCATTATACCATACTGTCGGTCAAAACTCTAGGGCTGGGAGAAATATCTAAAATGCTACTCTGTATTTCGTGATGCTTCGTTGGTGCCCAAAATTAGATTTTCTTACTCCAGTGTTCTGGGTTATTTTTCCTAGCCTTTACGTGTGGTCATTTAAATAGGCAAACAAAAGAACTGCCATGCTCAACTCAAATGTCTTCAGAGTATATTAGGTGCCGACCCAAAAATCACAACATTTATTTATTTGAATGAACTTACTGCTAATGTGCATTAATAAATGTTACATTCTTATTTGTGAGGGCTGCTGACGACTGTTTGCAATTTTTACAATTCAAATAGTAACTGAAGTAAATGCTAATGACTTTTAACCGTGAAGATAATAGTTATTATGCAGTGAACTGGTCTAAAAATAATGATAATCATGATGTATTGAATTGAATCAAATCAAAGTTCTTTGCTGCATGGAGAATAATTTTATAGTAGAATCGTAACAATTACAATCACAATAGAATCATAACCTTAACAATCATAACAGAATCGTAACCCTAATAATCACAATAGAATCATAATGGTAATTATCACAATATAATTGAGTGGTTAGTTCTCTCGTGATTCCCACCTCTACAAAACACTTTCTTTATTCAAACAAAGCAGCAGAAACAGTGATTTAGTTTTCCTCCAACAGAGATGTTTTATTTCCTTGGTTTTCTGCCATAACCTCCTCCAGCCTCGCAGACATAACACAGGAGACGGCCCCTGGCCCGGCGGGCGGCGCAGAATGTCACATCCTATATTCTCCTCCTAGAGGTGATGAAGCTAATTTTGGCGGTCAGTCTCTGACAGGGCTAACGAACAAAAGGCCTTTATTGGACCTGGAGCGGTGGAGGCTTTAGCTCTGCTCTGGTAACGGATGCAGCCACAGGGCACCAGTCTGGGCCAAAGCCCAAGTGGTCTGCTGACGACCACAAGCACATAGTCCAAGAGGGTTTCAGCTATTTGAGGTAGGCCTACATTTTCAATTGTAAGGGTTGCACAATTAATCAAAGTGTTTATCTCAATCACAATGTAGCCCAGTGCAAGTATTGTGGGGCTGCAGAGAAGCCCTGGCCTATGAATCTATGAACATTCTACAGACTCACTGAAACATCTTCGTTTTGGTACAGAGTACCCCCGCAAGAGAAATCACAGCATGGTCACTTAATGCTTTTTTCAATGAAAGGGAAAATGATTAATAAAAAATTATCATTCCCACTAATATTGTGAATCATATTGCATTTGCATTGTCAGAGGAATCGCAATATGATTCCCCCCCCCAGATCATCCAGCCCTAATTGTAATTGCCATATGTCACTTGGCAAAATCATTTCTGGTTATTTGTACAATCTAGATTGTATTATCTACCATCTGACATAACTGAGTCTTATAATTTGGACCACGAGTGAGTGTTTTTGTGGGCATTTGAGTTGCCTACACTAGTAAATACTACTGTGCTGTGGTACACTAGTAAATACTACTGTGCTGTGGTACACTAGTACATACTACTGTGCTGTGGTACACTAGTAAATACTACTGTGCTGTGGTACACTATACTACTGTGCTGTGGTACACTATACTACTGTGCTGTGGTACACTATACTACTGTGCTGTGGTACACTATACTACTGTGCTGTGGTACACTATAATAATAATAATTATAATTTATAATTTAGGACCTGCTCCGAGGTCATCAATTGGCACACATGCGATGCATGCATGCAATTCGTATCTGCGATTAACCCATCCCGTCGCCCTTCCCCCCCAAGGGCAGCCGGGAGCAGACAGGCGTCAACGTGAGCCGCGCCAGGGGACCAATCCAAGTGCTCCTGTCCGTCTTCGTCAAGGACGCCACAGCGTTAGCGATCTTGTTGTTGTGCATGTTTTTCCATTGGGTTTATCTTATCGGGGGGGAAACCCTTGCGAGCACGGGGAGAACATGCAAACTCCACACAGAAAGGCCTGGGAGATACCCCACCTGGGTAACTGGCATCATGGAAACCTGGTCCCCAAGCGGGAATCGAACCCTGGACCTTCTTGCTGTGAGGCGACAGTGTTAACCACTACACCACCGTGCCGCTTAATATATACTATACTACTGTGCTGTGGTATACTCAGTGATGGGCAGTAGCTAGCTACAAGTAGCGACGCTACATAGCTTAACTACATTTTTCAGTAGCGTGATGGTAGCGTCGCTACTTTTGAATCAAGTAGTGATCTCTGTAGCGCAGCTAGTTTTCTAATCAAGTAGTGCCGTAGCGTCAGCAAAACGCTACACGCTACATATCCGGAGAAACAGACACAAAAAAAAAAGAGTGTCTTCGGTCCTGAGAGTGTCGTGTTCTTCTGTCCTGCAGCTGGATGCTATTGGAGAAAACCCACTATGATTGGTTGGTTGGTTTACATATGAGTATGACGACTCACGATTAGGCCAAAACATTCTGGGTAGGCCAATCAGAGGCAGGATAGGGCGGGACATGCCACTCCAGCTCGGCAAACCAGGAAGTAAAAAAAATCTAAACACAGAGTAGACCATGAATGAATGAACGAACCGTTAGTCCGCGCGAAATAGCAGAAGGATTCGATGTTTCCAGGGCTGATGGCATTGATGAAGATGATGTCAATAACAACAACATATGTGTTTATTGTGTCCGCCAAAAACGAAGCTTCTCTCAACATCCCACACGTTCAGCACTAACTTGAGAACACATATATTCAGGTAAGCTGATGAAAAGCTTTCCCAAACAGCACACAAGTCAGTGCACTTTTTGTCAACAGATTTAACTAACATGTTTCACTGTAGGCAGAAAATGAACAATATTATGGGGGTGGAGAAAAGAAAAAACAAACTACCATAAATAGTACATACACTAAGAGGGAAAATATCACCTAGAGCAGTGGTTCTCAACCTGTGGGTCAGGACCCCCAGGGGGGGTCCCCACATGATTTTGGGGCCATGGAATGTTTTGTGAGTTACATATTTAAATACATTTGGTCATTTAGCTGACGCTTTCATTCAAAGCAACTTACAAATTGTGTACAACAAGTCAGCAGGAGTGAGTGGTACATCTAGCAGCCAAGGATAAGTAGTATTGTTTGTCTAGCAGTGTCGAGCTTGAGTGTTATACTCTTGAGTACATACTGTACTGTAGTAGTATAGACATATTAGCATAGTTGGTGGTAGTATAGACATGGTAGCATAATAGTAAAATGCAGTAAGACAGTTATTATTAGTTAAAATTCAGATATTGAAGAAGTGTGTTTTTGGTTGATAAAGTGGGCAGGTTTCAGCTAGGAGAGGGTTCAAGTTCAAGTTCAAGTTCTTTAATAGTTGTCATACAGAAGTACAGAATACTTTCATACAAAATGCTTCTTACTGTTACGCTCCAGAGACTGTGCTAGACAAGATAGTATCAAATAACATAATATAGCATGTAATTTAGAAGAAGAAAAATGAGGTCACAGTGTTCGGTATAGACATATGTACAATGTTCTGAGTTACCATATAATATACAATACTATGCAGTGTACTAATGTACAGTACTATCTAGTGCAAAGCAGAAATGGGATGAGGTACAATTTTAGGTACAATTTACAGTAAGGTGTACGAGTTGTAGTGCAATCCTTCATCAATAAATATAAAGTGTGGGGAGTGGGTGCTACAGTGTGTTTGTTTAAAGTGGGTGTGTGCTATAAAGTGTGTGGAGTGGGTGCTACAGTGTGTTTGTTTAAAGTGAGTGTGTGCGTGTGGATGTGTGTGCTATGTGCGTTTGGTGGTTGTTGTTGTGTAGTGTTCATTCATTGTTCGTTTAGCAGCCTGATGGCCTGGGGATAGAAGCTTCTTCTGAGTCTTTCTGTGCTCGCCTTGAGACTCCGGTATCGCTTGCCTGACCGCAGCAGTTCAAAGAGGCAGTTGTTCGGGTGACTGGAGTCTTTAATGATTCTCTTAGCCTTGCCCTTGCAACGCTTGTTGTAAATGTTCTGGAGGGTGGAGAGCCCCCCTCCAATTGTGCGTTCGGCTGAACGTGTCACTCTTTGTAGTCTGCTTCGGTCTTGTGCAGTGCTATTCCCAAACCAGGAGGTGATGTTGCCGGTCAAGATGCTCTCTATTGTACATGAGTAGAAGTTCTTAAGGATCTTCTGACTGACTTGGAACTTCCTTAGGCGCCTGAGGAAGTAGAGGCGTTGTCGTGCCTTCTTCACAACACTGTCAATGTGTGTGGTCCATGTCAAGTCCTCGGATATGTAGGCTCCGAGGTACTTAAAGCTGTTGACTCTCTCAACCGGTGCCCCGTCGATGCTGAGGGGGCTGTAGTCCTTGACCCCCGACCTCCTGAAGTCCACAATCATCTCCTTTGTTTTGCTGACGTTCAGGGAGAGGCTGTTTTCCTGGCACCATCCCGCCAGGACCTTGACCTCTTCCAGGTAGGCCCTCTCGTCGTTGGCAGAGATCAGGCCCACCACCACTGTGTCGTCAGCAAATTTGATGATTGTATTGCTACTCCGCTGAGCCACACAGTCGTGTGTGTACAGGGAGTAGAGGAGGGGACTCAGAACACAGCCCTGGGGGGCCCCTATGTTGAGGGTGATGGATGAGGAGGTGCAGTTGCCTGCTCTCACCACCTGGGGTCTGCCAGTCAGGAAGTCCAAGACCCACTGGCAGAGGTCATATCAGGCAGCCAGAAGATGCAGAGTTTAGGGATAAATAATACATAAAGATAGAATAGAAAAGAAAAAGACCATTACTGCATCAAAAGTAATCAACAAACTATACTATAAAAACTGATCAAACCAAATGGTCTCTTTATTTTCTTTTGTAGAGGCTGCACCCAGCTAAACTTGCCTTCCTGGATTTTGTACATAATACAAGTTCATGTTAAAAGGATGACACAAAAAGCCAGACCGAGGGCTTGTTTCAGTTTTATAATAAACAATCAAACTGAGCATTTATTTTGCCTGTCTATTTGTTTGATGGAAACTTGATCATGAAGTAAAAAAAAAAAAAAAAAAGTAGTGCCGATGTAGCTAGCTATTTTTGCCATATTCTTGTAGTGTAGCTTGCTACATTTATCTGGGGATAGCTTCCATTGTAGTTGAGCTATATTTAATCGAGAGTAACTTGTAGTGTAGCTTGCTACATTTTCCAAGTAGCTTGCCCATCACTGGGTATACTACTGTGCTGTGGTACACTATACTACTGTGCTGTGGTACACTACTACTGTGCTGTGGTACACTATACTACTGTGCTGTGGTACACTAGTACATACTACTGTGCTGTGGTACACTATACTACTGTGCTGTGGTACACTATACTACTGTGCTGTGGTACACTATACTACTGTGCTGTGGTACACTAGTAGTACATACTACTGTGCTGTGGTACACTAGTACTGTAAATACTACTGTGCTGTGGTACACTAGTACATACTACTGTGCTGTGGTACACTAGTACTGTAAATACTACTGTGCTGTGGTGGGTAGAATCTAGGCCTAGTTGGAAATGGTTTCAAACATTCAAACTGCTTGAGGTGCACTCATGTTAAAGGGCCAGACCTCAAAGGTTGTGACAGCTCTCACAGAAATATTTGAGTTGAAGCTAAAAAAAATTGTTTGCTCAAATAATGAGTCAACTATTCCAAAACCATGAGAAGTAATTGGGTATTAAGTATTAAAATATCAAGTATTCAGCTTCTGTTTTCCATAGATTTAGTAGTTTGGCATTGGTAAGGTCTGTGAATATTGCCACAGGGCACAAATAAAGCCCAAAGCCCAAGGGTCCTTCCACCTGCTCTGCTTTACTAGAGCAAGCACAGAATATGGGCAAGAATATAGCCTTGTCAAAAGTGATTCCAAATTTTAACTCCTGCTCGATTTAAAAAAAAAAGAAAAAGAAAAAAAGCCTAGAACTGGTGACATCGCTTGAAACTAGACACGATTCAGGACCTTATTATCAAATAAATAATGTATAATGTTTCCCCCCCCCAATAATATTATGCATTCGATTTCTATTTAGCCTAGGTGTGCTGGTGTGGCATTGTGAGGGGATTGTGAATGCATGTAGCCACAGGCACAAGTACAGCCCGGACCCCAGGGTCCCTCTCCTAAATGCCCAGGGGCTTGTCAGCTCAAGCCAGCCTGCTGATCCGCACGGCAGCCTGGCCTCTCACTCATCACAGCGGAGCCTGAGCCCGGGCTCGGAGCTGCACGCTTATCCCCGGTGATTCTGCCTGCCCTGACACACTCAGCCAATTGTCAATATCCCCGTTTTTATAATTTTTTTTAGTGATTGACAGGAATTAGTTTCTCTGGGGGGGGGGGGGGGGGGGGGGGAGTAGGGAAAGAGAGTAGGGAGAGAGAGAGAAGGCAGTGTGGCTGGTGGCCGGGTTCTTTTGTCGACCGGCATTATAGCTGCCTGTCACTCCTCTTTTATCATTGAAATTGGAGTTTATCTTTTACAAGCCCGAGTGGAATGTGTTTTGTTTTTCAAGTGATTATTAGCATCCTCCTCTGCTGCCGCCGCGGCCCGACGAAATGAGCACATCAAACGGGCGACTCTGCGCTAACGAAGCACGCTGGCTGCCTGACTGCCTGACTGCCTGACTGACTGACTGAATGGCTGGCTGGCTGGCTGGCTGGCTCTTTGCCTTCTTCTGTAAGGCACCTGCTGGAGTGACAGACAAAGCAACAAAAGCCCCTCCGCCACAAGAGAGTCCTCTGCTGCGGTGGCGTGGGCAGGACAATGGAGACGAGAGGAGGCCTTTAGCCACGTGCCAGCTCGCCTCCACAGGAGCACAGGAGCACAGAGGCGGAGGAGCAGGAGAGGACAAGAGAGAGGGAGGAGGAGAGGACAAGAGAGAGGGAGGAGGAGAGGAGTAGCCGACACCTGCATGTACTTGAGGTCTTCATTCAATGGAAGAGTTATTTGTACTGTACTGTAGAAGGTTGGGGGAGGAGGGGATAGAACAAATGTGTGTGTGTGTGTGCGCACGTGTATACACGCACACATACTAGGGATGCACGATATTGATTTTTTGACACCGATATCGATACCGATAACTTTATGCTCCTCAAGCCGATAACCGATACCGATAACCGATATTTATTGTATTATAATATATATTTTTTAAATGTATATATATATATATATATTTCTTTTGTCAATTTTTTTTATTTTTTTAGTATTTATAAGCTCCGACGTCATCGGTACTGCTATCGGTACTCGAGAAATTATGGAGGTTTTTTTTGAGGAATTTAAACGTCGCAAACTAATCTTGTTGGCCGTTGTCTATATCTCTCCTGCCCTCGGTGTCTCTGCCTGCGCGGGGAGCTCTGTGCTCTCTGCCTGCTGTGCTCTCTCCTCTCTTCCCCTCCCACACACACACACACACTCACTCACTCACACACACACACACACACACGGGTGCTGCGCTGCCGAGTAGAGACAGCTCTGCTCTCATAATGGCGGACAGAACGAAACGTTCAAAAGTCTGGGTCTATTTTACTAAAGTCGATGCTGACAACGCTCGTTGCCACAAGTGCAACAAGACATTTGCCAGTAATGTATAAGCGCTGGCAGGGCTGTACACTGCGATGATCTCGTCGCAAATTGCCCCTTAATTTGGCCGTTGCGAGTTGGAAATATTATTTGGGAGCAACGTTGCGAGTTGTGATTTCAACCCTGCTTCATTCGCATTTCACTCCTAAATTAATCCATACAAATTGGATACATTTTAAAAAAAACATTAGCCTACAACCAAGGCTGTACAGTGCGACACAATGTGGTGCTATGAAAGAATCTGTCGGCAATGAATGAACTTACTGCGATCACCGATAGCCTGAGTGAAAAAAAAGATTTGCGTGTGGAGTGAATCTGGGTCACGCTATATACTTGGTACTTGTAGTCTATCGTGCGATTAAAGACCATGTCCCTATCTGCGTAGTCTATACATCCAACACCAAATCCCATAATTCCTAGCAAAACTAAACTGAATGTGGCCTCTCTTCCTTTCAATATGGGCTATTGCATCGCCAAAGAAGCACCTCCGTTCAATACATTTAAGACGCAAATTTTGCTCTGCAAGAACAACGGAGTGGATATCAGTCCATCTTATGACAACCACGTCCGATGTGGAGAGATGATAAGATGATGATGATTGACGTGATGATGTGATGATTGATTGACGGGGACACGGACACTTCTAACGTTCAGGTTCAGCTATGCATTTAGGTGAGTAGTAGTAGCCCACTATTAGGACGTGAAATTCTGTCTACTTAAATTTATCTATCTATCCATCTAATAATGAGACAATATGCAAATAAGATAATACTAATAATTGTCACGGCTCCCCGTATATGAAATGAAAGTGGCTTGCAACTTTACTGCTGGTAAAATCACTGTTTATTTCTCGTTTAGCATAGTATTACATTCCACTTCTATAAACAATCAAAGTCCTACCGTAAGAGCCTCATACGGGTCAATTAAACCTTTTTGATTAGTCTTTCCTTCCAGCTAAGTTGGACTGAACATTTCACTGTCAAAAGCGCAAATGTAAATAAGGTTGCGTCGCAACACTGTTTTCAAAATAAAGGTCACATATACAAATACCTCTCAATTCTTATTAAAAAAAAGTCCCGGATATACATAAACATTAATTGGCATAGATCTCTATAAACGGCCCAACACATTGATCACTTTAGGCACACACTGAAACCAGTAACATCACAAATATGAAGCAGGTAATTACCCATACAAATAATAAACCTTTCATGGGGTTATTTACAATAATAATTCGTTTGATTTCTAAAGCACTTTTGATTGTGAAACAAATGTAGCAGAGTTTCTTGTCCTCCTGATTAATGCAATGGTGTGTGTGTGTTGTGGTGATCTCATTCAAGGAGCACTACACAAGCGCGCGCACACACACACACACACACACAGTTTGTTGTTTTTGTTCTATTAGTGATTTACACACTTTCTCAGTTGGTTCATTATAAAAGATACAAACCTGAAAACAAACGCACTTAAATGTTAAATAAAAGGACCACAGTAATGAGGCAGGAGGAACATATTTTTTTAATAATGGTAAAATTGTTATTTAAAAATTTAGCGTACAGCCCTGGCTGGTACTTGTCAATGTGGCTGGCGGGGAGATAACGTTAGCTCCGAGTAGAGTAATGGCTGACAATCCGGAGGTAAATAAACGAACGAGAGCTTCTGATTGGTGGTAAGAAGAAGAGGTGGGTGCAAGCGGTGGGACGTAATTGGCAGATCGACTGTCTGTCTCCGAATGTAACGTGACTACGTCACAGCCAAGAAAGGGAGCGCTGGATTTGTGAAAAACTCCCTGTTCCTAAACCACACGCTATCAGTTTTACCACAGTACTGGCAAAACGGGAGGAGGCTATAATAAAAACAAGCGCCCTTCATCCAAATCCACCCACACCGGATTTCTTTTAACCAAAAAATGTATTATATATTATCGGAGCCATCAATAACTTTATCGGGATGACGTCATAATTGCTGATATCGGCCCGATAATTATCGGCCCGATAATTATCGTGCATCCCTAACACATACACACACACACACACACACACACATACAAATACACATACACATACACATACACACACACACACACACACACACACACACATACACATACATATGGAACTTTTTTTTAAACTTCAGCACTGACCTTCATTGTTTGTTGTATTGGTTGTCCTTTTTATCGCTTTTATTGTCCGTCAACTGACTGAGCTACTGGATACCTGAATTTCCCCAAGGGGGTTAATAAAGTATCTATCTACACACACACACACGCACACACACACACACACACACACACACACACACACACACACACACACACACACACACACACACACACACACACACACTCACTACCATATACAGTACACACGCACAGACATTAACACAGACAAACACACAGGGAGGGGATGAAGACGTACGATAGTTCAGCGTTGTTAATGCGATGACTGGTTTGGTATCGGGGGCCCTGTGCGCTACTTTGTGTGGGCAGAGCAGGGGAATCAATCAACTAAAGGCCTCACATGAAGCCCGGGCCCGTTGTGCTGTTTACTTCTGCAAGGAAATAATCATTAGCCTATAAAAATGTGAAAGTGAAAAATGTAAAGGAGGGCTATAAATAGTCTTTATGGATCGCTGGCCTCGCCGCGCTCCCAGAAGGCCTCAGCACTTGCCTCCCCCCCTCTTTTTGGTTTTAATTCTTTCTTCTTCCTTTTTTTCTAATCGTCTCTCCGTGAAAGTGTGAACTCCGTTTTCATCGTTGGGAGAGAGGGTGACAGGGTCACAGTCGTGGATCAGTCTGAGAGGGAGAGAGGGAGGGAGAGAGAGAACGCATACACACACAGCTTTTTGTTTCATTAACCGGTCGATGCCCATGTTGATTTGTAAAAGCATTATATTAACTGCTATTTATTTTCTCAGACTCGACTTTTTATCTCATTTTAATGTCTTGCTGTTCAAAGCGTCCCCTGGGAGTCTTCGGCTGCGGTGTTATTACAGTGCCCTGCCAGTGGGCTGACATTATGGATCATGTAATTGTTCTTCTACTACACAGATACGGTGCAACGCCGTGTTTTATCATTGGATTGACTCTTACGTTAATGGACTATCTGGAGGAGGGAAGCGTGAAAAGCCTCATTGAGCTCTGATCAGGTTCATTGATTTGGCACCCTGCCAGCGCACACACACACATGCTCACACACACACATGCTCACACACACGCACACACACACACACACACACACACACACACACACACACACACACACACACACACACACACACACACACACACACACACACACACACACACACACAGAGTAGATGAATATGGACAATAGTTCACTCTTGTTAATGGGATGACAGGTTCACATAGGGCCAATGTGTTACTTTGTGTGGGCAGGGATAGTGGAATTAATCAACACACACACACACACAGACACAGACACACACACACGCACACATGCCCACAATCGTATCCCTTTTCCACAGTCTTTGAATGATGCCTAGCCATTAGCCCGGTCCATGTTTTGCCTGCGAATAATGAGTTGCGTTTGATGCCTGCGTGGTTGTTTGTGTGCGCCCCCTGTCTGATTGGCTGGATATCTCCGTGCTAATCCCACACCGTGCTCTGATCAACGCCGCTCTGTTGTCGTCCGATTCGGAGCAAAAGTGTAAACCGCTTGACTCGCGTCTGTTGCCCTCTCTGTCTTCCAAGAGTTTCTCCTTCATCTATTCCTTAATTGTCCTCGTCTTTCTTTTAGATTCAAAAGACGATCCTTCCTTCCTCCCATTTCAAATTCCATCTCGTCTCTTAGACCCTCTGACTCAATCGTCTCAAAGCCTGTTACACACTAGCCTCTCTCGCTCTCTCCTTCTCCCTCTCTCTCGGCCCATGGTCCAACGAACACACACACACACACACACACACACACACACACCCACACCCACACATCTGGGGACTAATGATTTTGAATAGTGATTAAAATGAATTGGAGAGTGCGCATCGCTGCTGCTCCCTCTGTAGTATCCATGGACCCTTCCATCATTAGTCTCTCTCTCTCTCTCTCTCTCTCTCTCTCTCTCTCTCTCTCTCTCTCTCTCTCTCTATCTCTCTGCTGTTAGTCAAGCGAGGGGGCTTCAGACGAGGGCCCGGGGTGGGCTTTCATGAGCACAGACTCAAAGGTTTCTCTCCACTTCTTGTAATCATGGACACCACTTCCTCTTCCAGGACGTCTCCACTGTCGTCCTTCTTCCTCCTCATCTGTGCAACACTCAGAGGTGCCTTTGATCCCCCCGCGTCCTCACACTCTGATGATGATAGTGTCACAAATCTATCTTTTCACCCTTATATTTATTTTACTTCCTCTTTCCTTTTTCCTCCTTCCCATCCTCTCTCTCTTCTCTCTCTCTCTCTCTCTCTCTCTCTCTCTCTCTCTCTCTCAATTCAATTCAATTCAATTCAATTCAAATGGGCTTTATTGACATGGGAAACATACGTTTACATTGCCAAAGCCAAACAAAACAAAACAATCAAACAGAGAAAACAAAATAAATCAGTACATTACAGACGGAATTTCTAGTACAGTCTTTATGGTGGTTGCATTCCGCTGGATGTCCTTTTCTTGTCACAGCAGCTCACAAATCTTGCTGCTGTGTTTGCACATTCTTGTATTTCTCCCAGTAGGTATGGGAGTTTTGAGTTATTGTCCATGTTTTCAAAGTCTCTTTGGGTGTTTGCAATTTGTGGGAAGTATATGTCTCTGATGTCTTGGTATAGTGGGCAAGTTGTTAAGAAGTGGAGCTCGGTTTCCACCTCATCTTGTGTGCAGTGGGTGCATAGTCTGTCTTCTCTTGGGAGCCAGGTCTGCCTATGGCGGCCTTTCTCAATGGCTAGGCTGTGCTCGCTGAGTCTGTACCTAGTCAAGGATCTTCTTAGTTTTGGGTCAGTCACGGTGCTCAGGTATTCTGCCATTGTGTACTCTCTGTTTAGGGCCAAATAGCATTTCAATTTGCTCTGGTTT
>NC_140167.1:63132800-63280300 GCF_963971535.1 Notolepis coatsorum | reverse complement strand
GCTCTCTCTGTTCTGCCCTCCTCTTCCTCCTCTCTGCCTCTCTCTCTCTGTTCTTCCCTCCTCTTCCTCCTCTCTGCCTCTCTCTCTCTCTCTGTTCTGCCCTCCTCTTCCTCCTCTCTGCCTCTCTCTCTGTTCTGCCCTCCTCTTCCTCCTCTCTGCCTCTCCCTCTCTGTTTTGCCCTCCTCTTCCTCCTCTCTGCCGCTCTCTCTGTTCTGCCCTCCTCTTCCTCCTCTCTGCCGCTCTCTCTGTTCTGCCCTCCTCTTCCTCCTCTCTGCCTCTCTCTCTGTTCTGCCCTCCTCTTCCTCCTCTCTGCCTCTCTCTCTCTCTGTTCTGCCCTCCTCTTCCTCCTCTCTGCCTCTCTCTCTGTTCTGCCCTCCTCTTCCTCCTCTCTGCCGCTCTCTCTGTTCTGCCCTCCTCTTCCTCCTCTCTGCCTCTCTCTCTGTTCTTCCCTCCTCTTCCTCCTCTCTGCCTCTCTCTCTGTTCTTCCCTCCTCTCTGCCTCTCTCTCTGTTCTGCCCTCCTCTTCCTCCTCTCTGCCGCTCTCTCTGTTCTGCCCTCCTCTTCCTCCTCTCTGCCTCTCTCTCTCTGTTCTTCCCTCCTCTTCCCTCCTCTCTGCCGCTCTCTCTGTCCTGCCCTCCTCTTCCTCCTCTCTGCCTCTCTCTCTGTACTTCCCTCCTCTCTGCCTCTCTCTCTGTTCTTCCCTCCTCTCTGCCTCTCTCTCTGTTCTGCCCTCCTCTTCCTCCTCTCTGCCGCTCTCTCTGTTCTGCCCTCCTCTTCCTCCTCTCTGCCGCTCTCTCTGTTCTGCCCTCCTCTTCCTCCTCTCTGCCGCTCTCTCTGTTCTGCCCTCCTCTTCCTCCTCTCTGCCGCTCTCTCTGTTCTGCCCTCCTCTTCCTCCTCTCTGCCGCTCTCTCTGTTCTGCCCTCCTCTTCCTCCTCTCTGCCGCTCTCTCTGTTCTGCCCTCCTCTTCCTCCTCTCTGCCGCTCTCTCTGTTCTGCCCTCCTCTTCCTCCTCTCTGCCTCTCTCTCTGTCCTGCCCTCCTCTTCCTCCTCTCTGCCTCTCTCTCTGTTCTGCCCTCCTCTCTGCCTCTCTCTCTGTTCTGCCCTCCTCTCTGCCTCTCTCTCTGTTCTGCCCTCCTCTCTGCCTCTCTCTCTGTTCTGCCCTCCTCTTCCTCCTCTCTGCCTCTCTCTCTGTTCTGCCCTCCTCTTCCTCCTCTCTGCCTCTCTCTCTGTTCTGCCCTACTATATATAGAGTTCATACACAGTCCTGCACAGGATATATAGACTTTATACACAGTCTTGTAGTTTATACACAGTCCTGTAGTTTATACACAGTCCTGTAGTTTATACACAGTCCTGTAGTTTAGTTTATACACAGTCCTGTACAGGATATACAGAGTTCATACACAGTCCTGTAGTTTAGTGTATACACAGTCCTGTAGTTTATACACAGTCTTGTAGTTTATACACAGTCCTGTAGTTTATACACAGTCCTGTAGTTTAGTTTATACACAGTCCTGTAGTTTAGTTTATACAAAGTCCTGTAGTTTAGTTTATACACAGTCCTGTAGTTTAGTTTATACAAAGTCCTGTAGTTTAGTTTATACAAAGTCCTGTAGTTTAGTTTATACAAAGTCCTGTAGTTTAGTTTATACAAAGTCCTGTAGTTTAGTTTATACAAAGTCCTGTAGTTTAGTTTATACACAGTCCTGTAGTTTAGTTTATACACAGTCCTGTAGTTTAGTTTATACAAAGTCCTGTAGTTTAGTTTATACACAGTCCTGTAGTTTAGTTTATACAAAGTCCTGTAGTTTAGTTTATACAAAGTCCTGTAGTTTAGTTTATACAAAGTCCTGTAGTTTAGTTTATACACAGTCCTGTAGTTTAGTTTATACACAGTCCTGTAGTTTAGTTTATACAAAGTCCTGTAGTTTAGTTTATACACAGTCCTGTACAGGATATACAGAGTTCATACACAGTCCTGTAGTTTAGTGTATACACAGTCCTGTACAGGATATAGAGTTTATACACAGTCCTGTAGTTTATACACAGTCCTGTACAGGATATATAGACTTTATACACAGTCCTGTAGTTTATACACAGTCCTGTACAGGATATAGAGTTTATACACAGTCCTGTACAGGATATAGAGTTTATACACAGTCCTGTACAGGATATACAGAGTTTATACACAGTCCTGTACAGGATATAGAGTTTATACACAGTCCTGTACAGGATATACAGAGTTTATACACAGTCCTGTACAGGATATAGAGTTTATACACAGTCCTGTACAGGATATACAGAGTTTATACACAGTCCTGTACAGGATATAGAGTTTATACACAGTCCTGTACAGGATATAGAGTTTATACACAGTCCTGTACAGGATATAGAGTTTATACACAGTCCTGTACAGGATACAGAGTTTATACACAGTCCTGTACAGGATATAGAGTTTATACACAGTCCTGTACAGGATATACAGAGTTTATACACAGTCCTGTACAGGATATAGAGTTTATACACAGTCCTGTACAGGATATACAGAGTTTATACACAGTCCTGTACAGGATATAGAGTTTATACACAGTCCTGTACAGGATATACAGAGTTTATACACAGTCCTGTACAGGATATAGAGTTTATACACAGTCCTGTACAGGATATAGAGTTTATACACAGTCCTGTACAGGATATAGAGTTTATACACAGTCCTGTACAGGATATAGAGTTTATACACAGTCCTGTACAGGATATAGAGTTTATACACAGTCCTGTACAGGATATAGAGTTTATACACAGTCCTGTACAGGATATACAGAGTTTATACACAGTCCTGTACAGGATATAGAGTTTATACACAGTCCTGTACAGGATATAGAGTTTATACACAGTCCTGTACAGGATATAGAGTTTATACACAGTCCTGTATACTCTCCTGACTGGGAGTGGGAGTTGATCTGGATCTGGAATGGGGAGAAGTGGGTGGAGAGAAAAAGAAAACAAAATGTGAAGATGGAAAACTGTGTTTGTAATGATGACAGGGTGGTAAGGACCAGCAGTCCCCAGCTGAACACTGGTATATTCAGTCTGTGTCTGGTAAGTCTGTCTACGCTACGAGACACTTTGGCATGACAGGTTAATGACCAGACAATTTTCTCTCCTGTTATATAATTCAATTTGGTTGATAGAATAAGAATATTCATAGTATTCTCATGATTTTTTTTTTGCCATACTATACAGTGTATTGCCACAGCTCAATGGCCACGTTTGGCGACAGTTGGCTCAGGAGGTAGAGCGGTCGCCTGGTAATGTTCCCGGTTGGATTCCGGCTCCTCCCGGCAGCGTGTTGAAAGGGTCCTTGACACTAACTGCTCTCGACGAGCAGGTCGGCACCTTGTCTGGTCGCCTCTGACGTCGGTGTGTGCATTTGTGAGTGAATGTGAGGCATAAGTTGTAATGTGCTTTGGATAAAGGTGCTACTATATAAATGCAGTCCATTTACCGTTTAATGATAATCACCTGCTTTTTGATTACAATGATGTGTTGTTTGGGACCAAGATGTCCGCGATCAAATATTTTCATTTCTAAATCTACCAACCAACTACTTTGGCCAGTGGATGGAAAATGTAGGTTCCCACCCTGAGCGATAAATACATTGGGGTGAATCAGATGGAAACAAGCAAAGAAGGCTGCACACATGAATGAATGAATGAATGAAAACTTTATTTAACAGATTGCAGAATGGGTACAATACAGTACGGCTCAATACATACAATTGTTAAGGGGATGCAGACCTGAGAAAGACGTTTGTCTTGTTTCCATCAGGGTCCCCCATTTTCAATTCATATAGACATATATGACATACATGACATACAGATAGTCAGTACTGCTACATCTATACATTTATGACATACCAGATTTGCAAATACAGTACTGTTTGTGATACAGAAGGAGTCAAGAAAAGGGAGTATATACATTTGACGTAGAAACTGTACATTGGAGGTTGGGTGGGGGGGGTTGGGTACATTGGGATATTGACAACCATACTGGGTAATTTACATTGGAGGTGGTTGGGGGGGGGGGGGGGGGGCGGGGGGCATACTGTATAAACAAGTAACACTGTACATTGAGGGGGGGGGGGGAGGAGACACTGTACAAACAAACACAATTGTACATTGAACTATTGACAAAACCATACTAGGTAAATGACTGTACATTGGAGGGGGTTGGAATGATTGGGTTAGGATATTTACAGGGGCCAGTGTTGAATTGCAGTCTCCCGTAGGTGTCCCTTGAGAGAGGTTTTGAAAGTGGGTAGTGATCCACATTCCTTTACAGCTTTGGGTAGGGCGTTCCACATTGATGTGGCATAATTGCGAAACGTGTTTAGTCCCTTATTTGAGCCGAATCTGGGTTTGACATGATTTGTGGAGCTCCCTCTGGTGTTGTGATCGTGGTATTCACTGACCTTTGGGAAGTATTTTGACATGTACATGGGTACCTTGGTCGTGTAGTGTATCTTGTAGACCAGGCCCATTGCAAGTTGTTGTACTCTGTCGTCTACTCTAAGCCATCCTAGGTTGTCGAAGTGGGCAGGGGTGAGGTGGGTTCTAGGAGTAAGGTCAAGCAGTAGTCTGACCAGTTTGTTTTGAGATGTTTGTAATTTTGTTTTTAGCGCCTTTGAGGTGCTTTGGTACCATGAGGTGCAAGCATAGTCGTAGTACCCCTGAATGAGTGCTCCTGCCAGAGTCTTCAGGGTGTTCTTGTTTACCAGAGAGGAGATCCGGTACAAGAATCGAGTTCGTTGGTTGACTTTTTTTATTACATTGGATGCCATTTTGTCACAGGAGAGATTAGCCTCTAGGATGGACCCCAGGTAGGTAATTTCATCTTTCCTTGTGACAATATTGTCACCCACTGTAACTGAGAAGCCGTCGGTCTTGCTGAGTTTGTTATTTGAACCGAAGAGAATAGTTGATCCACATTGCTATGCTCTCCCTCTCTCTGCCATCCTCTTCCTCCTCTGCCTTTCTCTCTCTCTATCTCTCTCTCTGTTCTGCCCTCCTCTTCCTCCTCTCTCTCTCTCTCTCTCTCTCTCTCTCTCCTTCCCTCTAATCCCTCTATCATATAATTAGATAGCTATGTGTGATCGGGCATGCTGTGTGATGCTGGGCTACAGTCCCAGATCGGATGGAACACAGTCAGAAAATAATGTTTGTTTACATTGAACAGTTGGTGGTCTAGACAAGTTTGGTTTTTGTTTTCTTTCTCCCAACAAGAAGGCAATCGTCAATATGTCTTGAGAGATTAATGAGGTTTCAGCTACATTACCCACAAACCAATATTCATTCCTTCACCTTTACTTTAGTTTAGAATTGATACAGGGCTAGCTACCCTAGGCCTGGTCGGCTGTGTGCCCGTATGTTATCTATTAATTCTCTCTACCACACATTACTTTAATCTCTACTTTAATTACTAAGTACCATGTAGTGCCAGTACCCATAACAGCTGTACCTGGGGTATGGCACAGTATCAGCATCTTTTGGTTTCCCATTGGAATATCGATAGCTAGGTAGGAGAATGTAATGACAATAGACCCTTTTCACAGTGTCCTTTTGATATGTCATCAGAGCAGGGTAAACACAGGTGTACCAATCTCGTTCCATATCCATGTAGGTCTGCCAGCCATCCCAGAGAGCCAGCGTGCACAGTACCAGGGCAGTTCATTGGAGTGACCAAACAGAATTGTGTGCATGTCTTCATCGACTAATAAAGGGCATCTATTGTGGGAACATGGTACACTACAACTGTACAGAAGCTGGTTGCAACCTGATCCTTGGGGCTTGCTGTGGATGTATTTCTAGCTGTCTCTGGCCAGAGCTTTGGCTACTCTGCCATACGTGTGTCTATGAATAGTGAGGGAATTATATTTTAGCCGGCCAGTCAACCATTCAACCAACCCAGCCAACCAGCCAACCAGTCAGTCAGTCAGTCAGTCAGTCAGTCAGTCAGTCAGTCAGTCAGTCAGTCAGTCAGTCAGTCAGTAAGTCAGTCAGTCAGTCAACCAACCAACCAACACGCCAGACAGTCAACCAACCAACCAACACACCCACCAGTCGACCAACCAACCAGTCAGTCAGCCAACCAGCCAACACGCCAGTCAGCCAACCAACCAACATGCCAGCCCAGCAGTCATCTCTTCACACGATAGTAGGACAGGCAGGCAGGGCGGTTTCCATCACTGTTTGTGCCACGAAATGTAGCTGGAAGGAAAAAATGCATTAATGTGACGAAAATGGGATGAAACCACAGTGAGAGGTCTGGAAGGGAGAGTGAAGGGGGGGGGGGGGGGGGGCAGAGAGGTGGAGGAAGAGGGGAAATGGAGGAGAGGGAAGTCTGGGATGCAGAAAAGAGGAGACAGCAAAAACAGACATGGGAAGAGAGAGAGACAGGGCGAGAGGCACCAGAAAAGATAGACCGGGGAATGAAGAGAGATGGAGAGAGAGAGAGAGATAGCGGAGACCAGGGAGATGGGGAGATGGGGAGGAGAAGAGAGGGATTTGAGGAAGAGAGGGATAACAATCTAGCAGATGTTAAAGGAAGTTTACATTGGGTAGAGATTGTATGTCTAGTTAATTAGCATCTATCTTCCACTCCGTTCTTCCACTGGTGGGTGGAGGAGCAATAGTGCAGCAATAATCTAAACCGTGGCTCTAAATTGTTATTTTTAACAGTGTCTACAAGGTTTTGGTTAATCTTGACCTATTTATTTTGGCCTTTTTCCCTGCCGTGGGCTATGCATTGCAAATCGTGGTCACTCACTCACTCACTCACTCACTCACTCACTCACTCACTCACTCACTCACTCACTCACTCACTCACGAACGATCGGGCAGGGATCTGGCACAGTGCTAACATAGTGTGGAGAGCAGTCAGACTTTCTCCTGCTCTGGCACAGTGCTAACATAGTGTGGAGAGCAGTCAGACTTTCTCCTGCTCTGGCACAGTGCTAACATAGTGTGGAGAGCAGTCAGACTTTCTCCTGCTCTGGCACAGTGCTAACATAGTGTGGAGAGCAGTCAGACTTTCTCCTGCTCTGCCACAGTGCTACCATAGTGTGGAGAGAGGTCAGACTTTCTCCTGCTCTGGCACAGTGCTAACATAGTGTGGAGAGAGGTCAGACTTTCTCCTGCTCTGGCACAGTGCTAACATAGTGTGGAGAGCAGTCAGACTTTCTCCTGCTCTGGCACAGTGCTAACATAGTGTGGAGAGAGGTCAGACTTTCTCCTGCTCTGGCACAGTGCTAACATAGTGTGGAGAGCAGTCAGACTTTCTCCTGCTCTGGCACAGTGCTAACATAGTGTGGAGAGAGGTCAGACTTTCTCCTGCTCTGGCACAGTGCTAACATAGTGTGGAGAGAGGTCAGACTTTCTCCTGCTCTGGCACAGTGCTAACATAGTGTGGAGAGCAGTCAGACTTTCTCCTGCTCTGGCACAGTGCTAACATAGTGTGGAGCGAGGTCAGACTTTCTCCTGCTCTGGCACAGTGCTAACATAGTGTGGAGAGAGGTCAGACTTTCTCCTGCTCTGGCACAGTGCTAACAACGTGTGGAGAGAGGTCAGACTTTCTCCTGCTCTGGCACAGTGCTAACATAGTGTGGAGAGAGGTCAGACTTTCTCCTGCTCTGGCACAGTGCTAACATAGTGTGGAGAGAGGTCAGACTTTCTCCTGCTCTGGCACAGTGCTAACATAGTGTGGAGAGAGGTCAGACTTTCTCCTGCTCTGGCACAGTGCTAACATAGTGTGGAGAGAGGTCAGACTTTCTCCTGCTCTGGCACAGTGCTAACATAGTGTGGAGAGAGGTCAGACTTTCTCCTGCTCTGGCACAGTGCCTAAGCAATGCCTTTCTCTTTATCTTCGTAAATCATCCTCAAACGCAATTGAAAGATATTAACAACAACAAAAGCTGCCCCCAGCTGATAAAGAGCACTCCAGTGCAGCACGTCAGGATTGTTGCCAGAGGCAGCTTTCCTTTGTTATTTCTATCTGTGATTAAGTTGAGAATCTACTTGTGTTTCCTCGGCTGTAGATTATTTCCTGTTATTACATGGCGTTTTCACATTCGCCGAAATGCTTGCTTGTAATCAGGGAACAAAATAAGCACCCGCCAAGCGCCAAATGCGTGTAGATTTAAGGTTTGGCGAGTAAAAATGAGAGGTCTGCCAGCCACCTGGCGTGTAGTTCATATCGATACTCTTATTTTGAAAATCCTGTGCGGGTCTCATTTCCGCCCCAAGCGCAGCTCCAGTCATAATATCTATGGCTCCGGCAGCTAGCAACGTTCGGTTCATATGATACTCTTATTTTGAAAAACCCTGTAGCAACTCCGCGAGTCATATGATATCCGCCCAGTCCGTGCTTCTGAAAGCAGAGCAGCGCTACACAGCTAGGGCTGGGCAATAAAACGATAACGATAACTATCGCGATAAATTATTTCCTCGAAATAAACATGAAACGTGGTCGCAAAGTTTCGATATATCGATTTTCCAAGCTTGGATATGAGCACACGCACTAACAACCAATATATGGTTGTGGACGGTGGACGTCGTTGCAATGTATTGGGGCGGAACAGAGTATTTTAGGTATATTTAGTACATTGGAAACATGGCTGGCTAGGATAATTAGCTTGCACAGCGCTATTTTATAGTTTGGCTGGCTAGGATAATTAGCTTGCACGGCGCTATTTTATAGTTTACGTGCCGAGTGGGTGTGTGGCGTGAATTCTGATGCCACGGTTATAGTAGTGTGTGGTATACGGTGGACGTCGTTGCAATGTATTGGGGCGGAACAGAGTATTTTAGGGATATTTAGTACATTGTCATGGGATACACTGCTTGCTCTGGCTAACTGCTAACCTGCGCGGACTGATGACGACATCAACTCGAGACATTCGCAGCAGCAAAACAAGTCTATTAATAGCCCGTCCATCGGCGCCGGGCATAAGAAGTTAATTAAACTTGACAGACATTATATCGGCGATAATTATCGATATCGAGTTATATGAAAATAATTTTATAATTTTATCGCGATAACGTTTTTGGCCATATCGCCCAGCCCTATACACAGCAGTGCACCTACACAACCCGAAATAAGTCTGTGGTGTTTTTTTCTTCTCACAACGGGTCAAATGCATCTACCGTACTTTTCGGACTATAAGCCGCGGCTTTTTCCCCCATTTTTCGACCCTGCGGCTTATATAACGGTGCGGCTTATATGTGGACGAAACCCGAAAATCGAAATATTGCTTTTTTTTACTGCAGTGAAATGTTATTTATCTGTTTCCTTATTTGCTAAACTTAATACAAATGAGTTAATTCTTGTTATTTGTCCGACAGTATTGTGTCCCAATGGGAGTCATTCTCTGTAGAGGTGGGAACTTAAAGCTCAATATAAGAACGGCCATGCACCACCACCCACAGAATCGAGAAAGAGCAATCAATCTGTCAATCCTTTCCGTGTCCGGGCCGGGAGAAGTTTCCCGTGTTGAGTCAAATTAAGCCGCAGTCTCCACTCCTTACATATGGTAATTAAACATTAAAACACATGCGGCTTATAGTCCAGTGCGGCTTATATATGTACACATCATTCAATTTAGCTGCTGCGGCTTATAGTCAGGTGCGGCTTATAGTGCGAAAAGTACGGTACATGCTTTGCACCGTCGCCATTCCTTTATGCCCACATCGCCCGAAATTAACGTTTATGTACCATTACAATCACTACAACGTTAGCGTAAGCTAACAAGCTAATCCTGATCAGAGGCTGAGGCGCAGAGCCATAGAGAACAGCAGACACAGTGTGGACTGGGGAAAGGGAAATGGGGGGGCACTCTCCCCTTCCCTGTGTGTGTGCGTGCGTGCGTTTGGAAAGACGATGAAGTCACTAGTCAGGACTCAGGACAGGAGTATATTATAGTAAACTGAGGATTACTGAGGATGGACAGATAATGTTGATATTCAAATATAAAAAAGTTTCGAGAGGAGTGGAAGTTTGAAGACCGACTACAATATGATGCGGGGGTGGTGAGTTGAAACAGTGTGTGTGTGTGTGTCCCGACCCCACTTCTATGTTTCAATAAATTATTTGCATTTAAAACTATTAACGCTGACTCATTACTTCAGTCCACTCAAAATTATGCTAATATTCCTTATGTTGTTTATGATATTAATTGAAAATAGCATATGAGAGTATTATATAGTAGTAATTAGGGGTGCACCGATGTATCGGCCGATAAGTGCCTTGTTGACTGCAATCGGCCTATCGGCCGATAAGCTCGAATGTGCCGATGGCAGTAGCCGATAAATATCCATCAATTTGTGTAGAGTCAAAAGACAAAAAAAGTTCACTCGCGACCTGCACAACGCCGTCCCCAGTCCCCCACACACACAAGCTACTGCATCAAAGTTACTACTTATGATTAACAAGGCATTCGTTTTGTGGCATTAACGTTATATAGTTAGTGTTACACGTTCAATAACATCAGCATATTATTTACCCGAACGTAGCAAGCATACTCGTTCATACTAGCTCAGTTCCTTCTGTTGCTCATAGAGCCCTGAGTTTTACCCATTCTGTTAATAAAGTTTTCAATCAGACACATGTATAGAAAGGCTTTGTTTTATTATAACATTCATTAGCAAATGACATGTCGTCAGCTTGTGACTGCAACTTGTTCCTGTTTGTGGACGACTCAGCCCTGCTGGTCTCTGACAAGAACAAGTTACAGGTTGAAAAAACCCTCAGCTCGGAACTAGGCAAGATCTGCATATGGCTCGCCGACAACAAACTATCATTACACATGGGCAAAACAGAGTCTGTTACAAAGGATCAGATTAAACCGAATATATATATTTATTGATTGATATATATTGCATAGTATTTGTATATCGTTTGATATCCCTTGTATATTCCTTGTACATATACACGGAATATCCCTTTAGCCTATTACAGACCATAATATTTCATTCTCCTATTGGACAGCGGTCCACAGGCGCCGGGGCCATGCCTCCGGAGTCAGGTTCAAAGTCACCGTCAAGACATGTCTGTACATGCCCGGCCTTGCCCAGGGATACGAGACAGAAATGAGGTTGGCACTAGATTGTTCGCCGTGCATATAAATATGGCGCAGGTGAATACAGAAGTAGAGTTACCCAATAAGTTGAAGCCTCACCCACGATACTCCGTGCGGTGAAGTATGGCCTGTTTGGCCCCAAATAGAGCATTGAGACCGCGTGCGAATTAATAACTGAATTGTCAGAGTTTGGCGCTATACCGTCGAGTGCGACATATTTCTATTAAGTCAGTAATAGTCTATTTGTGTATAGTGTATCGTGCGGCTAAAGTTCTACAGTGACCAGCATCACCAACGCTTCCTCGTATCAGCTAGAGTGCTTATCCAGGCTGGGCTGCTTTCATGGCGCTTTCACCCGAGGAGACCTAGACGAGAACCGTGTGGACATGTACACTGGATTAATCTACCCGACGACTACATAGCCCTTTGCGGCTGGATTATATTTGTTTTGGTCCTGTGATTTATGGAGCGGAGAATCGCCGACGCCTTCACGTGTGGGATTTACCCTGTGAGGAGCCAAGTCGAGTCTGCGCCTCAGAGAGCCTGAGGCCGGCTAGCTTTCTTCACTGTGGAGCTACAGTCTACGGAGAACAGCTGTATTCGTCTGTGGATCAAGAGACTATTGCACCGTCTCCTGTACTTGGAGTCTCCTTAGTCATCGTTGACCAGACTCTCTACTACCGACAGATCCTCTACCCCTGCTGGCTTACAACCGGGGGGACCCTTCCAGTATCTCCCGCTATATATTACTAGTGTACCATAGATATAATTCCCTAAGATTCAGGTTGTATAATTACCTCCTGCGTAACCAGAGAATGGACATTCATTATTGATTTGCCTACGCACATTCCTTTGCCTTACAAGTGCATTCAAAGTATAATAGAGAAGTATATTATGTACCTTTTGCTGCAATAAATACTTAAAGACAACTTTGTGTAGAACCGATTCATTGTGGGAAGTGTTCATCATATTTATATATCATGTACTGTATGGCCAGTAATTAAAGTACATAAAGCGGTAGTGGTTTAATGATACCATACTTATCAATACAGTCAGGGAATTGTACCCCTCAGTTACAGAGTCCATTCTCTTCGGTTCAAATAACAAACTCAGCAAGACCGACGGCTTCTCAGTTACAGTGGGTGACAATATTGTCACAAGGAAAGATGAAATTACCTACCTGGGTTCCATCCTAGTGACAAAATGGCATCCAATGTAATAAAAAAAGTCAATCAACGAACTCGATTCTTGTACCGGATCTCCTCCCTGGTAAACAAGAATACCCTGAAGACTCTGGCAGGAGCACTCATTCAAGGGTACTACGACTATGCTTGCACCTCATGGTACCAAAGCACCTCAAAGGCACTAAAAACCAAATTACAAACATCTCAAAACAAACTAGTCAGACTACTGCTTGACCTGACTCCTAGAACCCACCTCACCCCTGCACACTTTGCCAACCTAGGATGGCTTAGAGTAGACGACAGAGTACAGCAACTTGCAATGGGCCTGGTCTACAAGATACACTACACGACCAAGGTACCCATGTCAAAATACTTCCCAAAGGTCAGTGAATATCACGATCACAACACCAGAGGGAGCTCCACAAATCATGTAAAACCCAGATTCGGCTCAAACAAGGGACTAAACACGTTTCGCAATTATGCCACAACAATGTGGAACGCCCTACCCAAAGCTGTAAAGGAATGTGAATCACTACCCACCTTCAAAAACACTCTCAAAGAACACCTACGGGAGACTGCAATTCAAAACTGGCCCCTACAAATGTCCTAACCCAGTTGTACAATAAAGACCAAGCATGGCTTTGTCAGTATTACAGTACCCACCCCCCCCCCCACCTCCAATGTACAGCCCCACCCAACCCCACCCCACCTACCCAACCTCCTCCAATGAACAGTTTCTATGTCAAATGTAGGTCAGTATTCCAATGTACAGTGTGTGTCCCCCCCCTCCAATGTACAGCCCCACCCCACCTACCCAACCTCCCCCAATGCACAGTTTCTATGTCAAATGTATATACACTCTTTTTCTGGATTTTTTTTAGTATCACAAACAGTACTGTATTTGAAAATCTGGTATGTCATAAATGTATAGATGTAGCAGTACTGTCTATCTGTATGTCGTGTGTGTCATATGATGAATTGAAAATGGAGGACCCTGATGGAAACAAGACGAAAGTCTTTCTCAGGTCTGCATCCTCTTAACAATTGTATGTATTGAGCTGTACTGTACTGTACCCATTCTGCAATCTGTTAATAAACTTTTCAATCAATCAATCAAGCAGTAAAATCATTATGCCTCATTTAGTCATCCTGCGGAGCTAAAAGCTAAACGTCGGCCGTGCCGCCGTTTGTTGTTGTTGTAGAATACCTCTCGTCAAAATCAATGGCGGACAAAAGCGGAAGTAAAAAATGTATACGCACTTGCCGATTGGTGGTAACAGCAGAGGCGGGTGCAAGCGGTGTGTGACGTAATTGGCAGAATCGACTGTCAATCAAAATTTCATTGGTTGAGAGCTCTGGTTGAGACAATAGTATCCAGCTGCAGCCCGACAGACCATACTGGGAGAGAGATAGTGCTATTTCTTGATGTTTCCTTTTTTTAAGTAAGTAAAGAGGCCTATGTTCATATCGGTGAGCACAATTTGTAACACAAATATACAGTAGTTTCATAAAAAAAAAAAAAAATATTACAAAAAAATATATATTACAATATATATATATATATATATATATTTAAAAAAGAAATTGCCACAAATATCGGTATCGGCCGATTGTGTTAGTTGAACAATCGGTATCGGTATAGGTGGCACATTTTCATATCGGTGCATCCCTAGTAATAATAACACATGGCGATATACTAAAAAGCTATTTATAATTTTTGGCTGGTAAAAAATCTGGCTGGTAAGTCAAAAAGTTAAGTTTGTTCCCTGCTTGTGATTGGTCAATAGCGCTCGTCAGAGGTCCGTTATTACTCGATAACGGACCTCTGCCGAACAATAATGACCACTGTGCGCAGCTGTAGCAATCAAGCCCACTGTCATCAGTGCAATCAGACCACAGACCTGCCGGCTGCCGCCCCGGCGATGACAGCGGGAGTGACAGAACAGAACTGCGTCTGCATTTGATCTCGTCTTGTCGATGGTGTAAAATGAATTAGGTATATTGTTAGTAAGTTAGCCATGTAATAAGCGGGATAATGTATAGCTATACTCGGTCATTGTTGCAAAATAATTGACCTTCACTGACGTTTAAAACGCCTCTGTATTTTAAACTCCGTGTCGGTCAATTATTTTGCGACAATGACCTCGTAGCTATACATTATCCCTTACTTAACATGCGCACCTTTGTGTATTTCCCTGTCTGTGTTTTGGTGAAATTAATTGATGAGCCGAGGTGTGCTAGGGCCGTCTTATAATAATCTTGCCGTGGGTCTGGGCGGTTCCGTGCTCGTTATGAAACCTATCCTATCCTCACTGGACTTGGTTTTAGTTGAAGCCAAGCTCCTATCTAAAATTTGACCTAGAAGTATTTATTTTTTTCTCCCCATTTGACCTTAAAGCCCTGTCTGTCCTGGGTGTGAGAGTGTGAGGGCTGAGCGTGTGACTTGACACACTCTTCACCACTCGCCTCGTTAGCCGCTCCTGATTGAGTTGGCTTCGTTAATTGTCCCGTGTTCTCCGGTGCCTTGCTGATGTAATGTGGCAGTCTTAATTGATCCCCTTAACGAGGAGCAGGGGACGCGGCGGAACGACGGGGAGCTCCGATTGCCCCCTGGGTATTTTGACATGCGGGCAGGCCGGGTCGGGCAGAGGAGTGAGAGGGTGCCATCCTTGTGTAACAACAGAGGAGGATGGAGTGTTAAGAGTCACCAGGGAGGCTGCATGACCGGCTGCACGACTGGCCTGTCCCCTTACAACACCTTAGTCAAAATGCCACCGCAGCCAGCCAACCAGACAGACAAACAGCCAGACAAACAGGCAGCCACTGGCTGGCTTCTGCTCTGTGACACAGGCCCGTTTACACCGGACCATATCCAGCTGCCCTCTAGATGGAGATCCGGGCTACATGGAACTACACACATGTAAATACTAGGGATGTCCGATATTATCGGCCGATATTGGCATAAAAATGTGATATCGGAAAATATCGGTATCTGTTTAAAAAAGTTAATTTTTTTTGTTGTTTACATTTATTTAACCTTTATTTACCCAGGCAAGCAAGTAAGAACAAATTATTATTTTATTTATTGTCAAAGTATGCATAATGTTGTGTTAATTACACGACAAGAGATATATAATGTTAATTACCTGAAATTATTCCGTTTTTTGGTGGGGGAAACCCTGCATATATCGGTATCGGAAATTAAGAGTTGGACAATATCGGTATATCGGTATCGGTAAAAAAGCCAATATCGAGCATCCCTAGTAAATACGTAAATAAGTTTCCTCTATATACTTTTAACTTGACAAAAACATTCTACATTTTATTTATTGAATTAATTAATTAAAACTTTATTTATACTTTACCTTATTTTCAATGGTGCTGAGTGTACATGGCATGCCAAGGTTACAAACACAATAAATTTAAAACATCCAATAAATGAATCACCAAGTATATAAGTATAAGTCTTTATTTGTCATCAGATTAACACATACACATGCGATGGGCGACCCACAGGAACACACACACACACGTCACACACACACACACACACACACACACACACACACACACACACACACACACACACACACACACACACACACACACACACACACACACACACACACACACACACACACACACACACACACACACACACACACACACACACACACTGAGTCACTGACGAAATGTTCTCTGCACCTCCCATCCTGTCGTCCTTCCCCCCCAAGGGCAGCCGGGAGCAGACGAGGGCTGTGATGAGCGCCGCGGCCGGGGACCAATCCAAGTGCTCCTGTCTGTCTTCGTCAGGGACGCGACAGCGTTGGCGATCTGTTGTGCATGTTTTTCCATTGGGTTTATCTTATCGGGGGGCAATTGGGCTGGGCGATATGGCCAAAAATAAATAATAATGATAATGTTATCAATCATATCACTCGATATCGCTAATTATCGATATTGTTATAAGTATTAAAAAAAGAAAGTAATAAAAAAAAATATCTACTTTTTTTTTACAACACATGTATGTTTATTTTGCAGCAATTCTTTGTCGTTGCCGCCATCTTTAGTGTTACAGCCCCTCACACTCCAGTTCTCAGGCTGCAGCTGGTTTTAAAGCGAAAGTAAACAAGCTTCTCTGCTGGCTGTGGCTCCAGGGGAGTTGAATAGTTCTGGCTCTGCTAGTTATAGGTCGTGTAGCTCCGCTCTGCGTCTACTGGAATACATCCCTGTATCAGTACTAGCACTGAATAAATCTCCACATGCACCTTTACACACCTATCCGCCTGGCCACACCCCCATCCGCTCCTCTACATAAGCAGGGGTGTGGCCATACTAACAGCTCCTTCCTTGTTTTCACCACGGCGAGTGTCTATATACACCACTTTGAGTTAGTGAAATATTGAAGAGGAGCTGCGTTGACATTATTTCTTGTTTTTTCTCTCGCTCACAATTTTTAGAGAAAAGGCTAAGCTATAATGTCTTCATCGGAGGGTTCGAGCGCTCACAACGTCACCCTTCACCAGTGGTTCTCCATTGCCGCCTCCGCCGTGCGTCGTGGAGCGGCGTCCGGTGGAGAGTTTGCCTCTCTGAGGAGCTGTTGAACCAAGGCTGTCTCTTGTGAGATGGCCTAGTTCCAGCTCTGGTTCCCCCTCCGGTGGGCGGTCGGCCGATAGGTCGACGGCTCCTCTGGTAGCGGAGGATCTGAGACGCAAGCTCTTCGCCTCTGCTCGCTCCCGTCGTAAGATGGTGAGCTGCAGGGGCGAACGGCCTGGCTTTGGGGAGCTGCTGGAGCCAGACGAGGGTGCTTCTGCTCGGTCTCCTTGTCCGATGGATACAGAGGATTTTATGGAGGGAGCGGAAGCGCTCTTGTTTGACGCCCCGGTGGAGACGTATCACTCTCCCCCTCAGGGTGTGGCAGGGTGTGATATGTCTCCTTGGGGTTCCTCGTCGTCCGGTGTTGGGTTAAAACCTCCGACTCGGAGACGGGATGCCCTGCTATCAACCTCGTCGGATGGTGGCGCCACACAGAGTGGCCGCCTCCCGTATGTGAGGGATGCGGGCTGAGCGGAGGGAGGTACGCATGGGGAATTACGTGCCTTGTTCCCGGAGCTCATGGCGGTTGCCGCAGCCACTGCCTGCACCTGTCCCTGATGACTTGACAGGTAATCTCTGGCAACGTCGTCCTGTGAGGGAGACGGACGTTGTCTGCCCATTTCTTCCCTCAATGGAGGCCTACGTGCGTCAGGGACAGGTAATCTCCCGCATCACTGGCCTTACCCCCGCCTACGTGCCAGTCACGCGGGTGGTGGGTTTGGTCCAGGGATTGAATGAAGGGGTGCCTCGGCTTGATAGCCCGATGGCGTCTATCCTTTGTCCCGAGGTGGTGTGGGAGCCGTTGGCCAACTGGAGTGACCAGTCATTCATCGCTGCGACACAGAGCCTGGCCGTGACGTCAAACATCGCGCAGCTGGCACGCTTCATGTCGGGGATGATGACGGGCGGGTCGGTGTTGGACGAACACCATCAAGTCCTACACGCCCAGGCGGCTGGAGCCATCCTGCACCTGATACAGCTGCAAGGAATCGCCGCTAGGAAGATCCGCGCCCTCGCCACTCTGTCCCAGCGCCACCTTTGGCTGGAGCAAGCGAGGGTGCCGGAGCAGAAGAGGCTTCCCCTGCTCACGGCCCCCCTCTCCGAAGCTGGGCTGTTCGGGTCGGCCATGCAGCAAATGACAGCTGCATGCAGGGACATGGAGAAGGAGCGTGCTGTGCTCCAGCCCCATTTTCCCCGACCCGACGCTGCCGGTGCTGTTCGACGGAGGCCACGCCACCGCCACCACCGCTGCCGCTGCTGGGCCTTCGGCCAAGAAGGCCAGGAGCGAAGAGGGTGCCTTGTCCGCCGCAGCCAGCCGACCCACACCCGGAGGTGACGGTAGGGATCGTCGTGTCCAGGCACCCCAGAACCGTCCCTCCGGGCCCGCTCCCCGTGGGGGCAAGCACCGCGCTGCTCGCGGCAGGCGCCACTAAGTGACTTTCCCCCTGTTACCCCTGTTCCCTTCCCCGCCCCAACCATATGATTTTTGCATTAAATAAAGTGTCCCTCCTGAGTGAGGGACTATTTTTTGTTACAAACTGTGTGTTTATTCACTGTATATGTTAGGGATACGATGTGTAGAACCCTCGCCTAGTTGTGGGGTTGATAGGAGAGCAGGACTTTTAGTCATTAGCTGGTCGCTAGCTACATATATGTGCTTAGCAAGGCCTGTAGCTAACACTCGGTCGAAAGACTTTTTCTTTCCTCATCCTGAAGAAATATGTTTCTTCTTATAGTGGTAAATGTTTACCGTTGTCTGAGGGGGTTGTGTGTGTTCTGTTACATTGGTAAACAATGGCATTGAGTCCACAGCCTTGGAGTGTTGGCCTACAGAAGTGCTTGTGTGTGTAGCTTGTACCAAGGTCTTATAGACCCTCTCTCAATCTTCTGTGTTTTTTCTTGAAACATGAAACACAGGTGTTGTGTTCACACATAAGCCTTCGGCCTTGTTTATAAACCCTGTTCGCAGACGAGTTGTCGTCTGTGACTAGCGTGCGTTGGGTTAGCTTGTCCTGGTAGGATAATACGCTGCTCCATTAGCATGCTGGCTACATAGGTATCACCGCTAAATGGCTTGTTTACTCTCGTATCCGGGGTGTGGGGTCATGTGGGGGTGAACTGATAAACCCCTCCTTCCCTCTTTTCTGATTGGTCAGGGGGTTGGGCCTTCTATCCTTCAGGTTCCCTGCCGCACTGATTGGTCAGCACGGCACGGGAGAGGGGGGGGGGGGGGGTAGGGAGTTCCCTGACTCCTCGCCTGTAATGGTCGGTTGAGTCATGGGATTCCCCCCGCCATAGAGTACGTCACTGGGCGTGTTTCTATTGGTTGCCGACTTCCGTGATTTCTTTACAGGCTCCATGTGTGGACCTCTGTTGTTGTCAAGTTGGTGTTGCGGTACATAGGAACTCAAGAGTTCTGCTGCGCTCTGTATATATGTATCTTGAGCCTTTGGTCACGTGGCTCAATGTTACATAAACTTTTCAATTTATTGCTCACGTGGGAAGTCTCTCTGGGGGTTCCCCGTCCCCTCTTTTATGGAGCAGGTTGACTGGGTGTTGTTTTCCCTCAGCCGCGTCATATGTCCGTATTTCTTTCAGTAAAAAAAACGGCTTCTTGTCGTTCTCCCAGGCGGCTTGGAGGAACGGTATCTGGGTTCTTGTTAGAATTTCCATTGATATGTTTTGGGTCTCGACGTGTATGTAGAGCTGGCCCTGGGTGCTTCTGATAGGAACCATACATGGGCTTGCGCGCCTTGGTTGCTCATCATTGAAACAGCGTTTTTATGGGGTAACTGGGATGGAGTTTGTCTCTTCCGAGCGCCAGTGTACTAGGTTTGTCTCGACGAATTCTCGTTCATCTTTGGGGGATGTTAACAGAATAGATCGAAGCATTGGTAGAGGGGTCTCACGCCCTTGGGGTGGGCCACCGGGCGCGGTGCTTTGTGTTCTGACCGTCTGGGTGGCGCCCTCTATAATGTTTTGGATCGACACGCGTACCTACCCCCCTCCTGGGACTGGGGATGGCGGCGTGATTATGGCACGGGACTGGTTCTGGTCGTGCCGGACCAGGTCAGTTAACCCGTTGTCCGCCGGGGCGCAGATCTGCTGTTCTGGTACCCTGAGGGACTTGTGCTTTTTCGGGGGGGAAATGCCGGGTCGGCCCGGGCGTTGCAGGGTTTGATGTTATGGAGGTGTTCGTGGTTATGTTACTGCGTGTTATCCCTCACTGTTGCTTGGTCCATATTGTGTTGTACCTTGCGCTGTGCTGAAGGAGCCTGGTTTTTTTTCCCTTCTTTTTCGCCCCTCTCTTCTCTTGCTTGGCAGGGCTGGGAGGGGGCTGTCGAGGTGGTTCTTATAGAACCCCTCTGGCATCCCTGTGTATGTCCCGGTCCGCCGGGCTCCGGTCCGAATTTGTTTTTGTCGACCTGTTGGCCTGTGTATACCCGCAGTTGTGTTTTGGAATTTTTTTCTTGGGGGGGTTATAGGAACAACCGCCTTGTGTTAGAACCAAGTGGTGGTTTGTTTCCTGGTGTGTTGGTAGCGGAGTCAACTCTCGGGGTAGGCCGGGTTTGGCCCCGTCTGCCTGTGAGTGTGCCCTTGCACCTTTCATGACGTCTGCCAATCATGTCAGCCTTCTCTGCCTCGGCCCCTCTAGAGGGTCGGGTTTTTTTTGTGGAGGCTCATATACACTCATATAACTATGGTTATAGATATAACCGTACGTTTATTTTCTATCTTTTGGCGCTTTTTTGGTGGACAAACCACCGCACATGTGCACCGTGACTCATGACTGGAGACTAGCTCTGCTAGCACACATAGCGTACTGTGTACAGACGGTGCACAGCATGCCAGCATACGCCCCTTCCGCCGGGGTGCTGTTCTCAGCAGACCCCTTTGGCGCCTGTCTAGTCCGCAGTGCTCCGGGCTCAGGTCGAGTGGCCTGTTGCCTGGATTGAGGGATCGCCCTCTTTGAGGGTTGTCTCCCCGGTGCGCTGCCTGGTCCCGCTGTGGGTGTAGCCTCTTGAGTGCTTCGGGGCGGCGTGCTGTTGGGGGGAAGGGCCTGCTCTTGGATGGGCCCTGTCCGAATATGCTGGCGATGTGGGGGGTGGTGTCACTAGTGACCGCCTGGTGGGGTCTCGATGCTGCGGCGTCGTTGGCCTCTCCAGGCCCCCTTTTCCGGTGGTGTCCAGTCCCTTCCTGGGTCTGGGTCCTCCTTCGCGCTCCGCTGCTACGGCCTTGCCATGGGGTTGGGGTTTTGCCCTTGACCCCGTGATGTTAGGGGTTGTGACGGGGGTTTTTATTCTTCCCGTTCGTTCCCTAGTGGCATGTGGGTTGCGCGTTTGTGTAGTCGTGGGTTCTTCTGTGGAAGGTAAGTCCCACGGTCTGCTCACCCTGTGCGTTTGAGTTGCTAAACTCCTCTTCGCACAGTCGGATCCGATTCCCTCCCGTCCTCCACTAGGGGGGTCCGGGGGCTCAGGTCCTCCCCGGTTCTGATGGTTGTGGGGGGCCTCAGCGGGTACATTTGTCGAGCTTCCGCTCTGCTCAGCTCCTGTATTCCAGCAGACGCAGAGCGGAGCTACATGACCTATAATGTACGGTTATATCTATAACCATAGTTATAGTTATATGAGTGTAGTGACGCTCTGCGTCGGACTCACTGAGGACCCCGTGGTCTTCGCCTTTGTGGTGAAAGACTTGGGAAGGAGCTGTTAGTATGGCCACTGGAGAACCACTGGTGAAGGGTGACGTTGTGAGCGCTCGAACCCTCCGATGAAGACATTATAGCTTAGCCTTTTCTCTAAAAATTGTGAGCGAGAGAAAAAACAAGAAATAATGTCAACGCAGCTCCTCTTCAATATTTCACTAACTCAAAGTGGTGTATATAGACACTCGCCGTGGTGAAAACAAGGAAGGAGCTGTTAGTATGGCCACACCCCTGCTTATGTAGAGGAGCGGATGGGGGTGTGGCCAGGCGGATAGGTGTGTAAAGGTGCATGTGGAGATTTATTCAGTGCTAGTACTGATACAGGGATGTATTCCAGTAGACGCAGAGCGTCACTACACTCATATAACTATGGTTATAGATATAACCGTACGTTTATTTTCTATCTTTTGGCGCTTTTTTGGTGGACAAACCACCGCACATGTGCACCGTAACTCATGACTGGAGACTAGCTCTGCTAGCACACATAGCCTACTGTGTACAGACAGTTTCAAACTGTATTTTAAATTAGAAAGCAAACTAAATATGTCTGAAGAAGTCCACCATCATCCCTGTACCCAAAAAATCTACGCCCGCTTGCCTCAACGACTACCGCCCTGTAGCCCTCACCTCCATAGCCATGAAGTGCTTTGAGAAGCTAGTGAAGGGCTACATCTGTTCCTCCCTCCCCATCAACCTGGACCCTCTGCAATTTGCATATCGCCCCAACAGGTCCACGGAGGACGCCATAGCCCATGTGCTGCACACAGCAGCATCACATCTGGACAAGAGGAAGGGGAACTATGTGAGAATGCTGTTCATCGACTACAGCTCAGCATTCAATACCATAGTCCCCTCCAAACTCATAGCCAAGCTCAGGGACCTGGGCTTGAACTATGACCTGTGCCAGTGGGTCCTGGACTTCCTGACGGGCAGACCCCAGGTGGTAAGAGCCGGCAACTGCACCTCCTCATCCATCACGCTCAACATAGGGGCCCCCCAGGGCTGTGTTCTGAGCCCCCTCCTCTACTCCCTGTACACACATGACTGCGTAGCACAGCGGAACAACAACACCATCATCAAATTTGCTGATGACACAGTAGTGGTGGGCCTGATCTCTGCCAACGACGAAAGGGCCTACCTGGAAGAGGTAGAGAACCTGTCACAGTGGTGTCAGGAGAACTGCCTCTCCCTGAACGTCAGCAAAACAAAAGAGATGATTGTGGACTTCAGGAGGTCGGGGGTCAAGGACTACAGCCCCCTCAGCATCGACGGGGCACCGGTTGAGAGAGTGAACAGTTTCAAGTACCTCGGAGCCCACATATCCGAGGACTTGACATGGACCACACACATTGACAGTGTTGTGAAGAAGGCACGACAACGCCTCTACTTCCTCAGGCGCCTAAGGAAGTTCCAAGTCAGTCAGAAGATCCTTAGGAACTTCTACTCATGTACAATAGAGAGCATCCTGACCGGCAACATCACCTCCTGGTTTGGGAATAGCACTGCACAAGACCGTAGCAGACTACAAAGAGTGACACGTTCAGCCGAACGCACAATTAGAGGGGGGCTTCCCACCCTCCAGAACATTTACAACAAGCGGTGCAAGGGGAAGGCTAAGAGAATTATTAAGGACTCGAGCCACCCGAACAACTGCCTCTTTGAACTGCTGCCGTCAGGCAAGCGATACCGGAGTCTTATGGCGAGCACAGAAAGACTCAGAAGGAGCTTCTATCCCCAGGCCATCAGGCTGCTAAACGAACAATAATCGCTAAACGAACAATAATCACTATGCAACAACCATCAAATGCACACAGCACACACACCCACACGCACACACACACTCACTCAAACAAACAACACACTGCAGCACCCACTCTCCACACTTTAGATCACACAAACACACTTACACTTTATATTTATTGATAAAGGATTTGCACTACAACTCGTACACCTACTGTGAATTGTACCTAAACTGCACCTCGTCCATTTATGCCTTGCACTATATAGTATTGTATATTAGTACACTGCACAGTATTGTATATTGTATGGTAACTACGTCTACGAACATTGTACATATGTCTAAACTGAACACTGTGACCTCTTTTTTTTCTTCTAATTTTTACTATGTTTTTATTTCATACTTATCTTGTCATGCACAGTCTCTGGAGCGCAACAGTAAGAAGCATTTTGTACAAAAGTATTCTGTACTTCTGTATGACAACTATTAAAGAAACTTGAAACTTGAAACTTAAATAAATGGACAAGAGAAAAATAAATCTCAATTTGGTCAGTATTGTCATTTGGACAAGCAAAGCCATTACTTTAAGTTGCAGGCAAGAAAGACAAGTCTGTCCACTGTCTCTGGTTTTAAAACTGCCCTGTTGCAGGTCACAAAAAAAATTATTGCTTTTTTTATTGATATTTTTTGTAATTATCTATATCGATTATTAAAATATATTGCGATAATTATCGTTATCGTTTTATCGCCCAGCCCTAGGGGGAAACCCTTGCGAGCACAGGGAGAACATGCAAACTCCACACAGAAAGGCCCGGGAGATACCCCACCCGGGTACCTGGCAACACGGCAACCTGGTCCCCAAGCGGGAATCGAACCCACAACCTTCTAGCTGTGAGGCGACAGTGTTAACCACTACACCACCGTGCCGCCTGTTTTTTGACACACTGTCAAAAATAAATACAGCTCATATGTAATAGCACACCAAAGAAGGCAATTACAAGTTGATGTAGAAAATCTAAAACGTCCAAAAGAGACAAGAGTACTCAGTTTTAGGTCACAAACTAGACCAGGGGTGGGCAACTTTGTATATGGTGAGGGCCACTAAATTTCCACAATCAATCTGGGGGGCCGCATTGTTTATCGGCAGTCCCGCCAGTAGTACCCCATCACTCAAATAGCCCATAATAGTCACAGATGTGATAAATAAGGCATATAAACTATTATAATTTGTTGTAACTTTGTTTTTATTCCATTTAAAACGCATTTAGTAATGCTTAATTTCAACTTTATGAATTTATAAATACAGCTGAATTTGAAAGTATTGCTGTGTAACCCAAATATATACAAAAGTGACAAATTATAATTAAGGCTTCTATTAAAATAAATGTATGAACTTAAAGCCCACTGCTCAACAAACACAAAGCAGCATCCCTGCTGCATTTCACTACAACAGTAAATCAAAAGTGCAATAATAAATGATTTAGTTAAATGTATAAACTTTTATCCTGCTACTAAACAAAACATTCCTGAGTGCCTCCCATTGACCCTTTATTAAACTGGCATGACATTCACCCTCCCCCACAGTGGGTCAATAATGGTTCTGTCTTTAATGAGACACTTGTGGTCTCTCCTGTTGGCGCACAATAGAAGGAATGTCAACTTCAATGTTTGTGCATGCAATCTGCATCAGATGAAATAACATTTCATTTTTGTGTGCACGCGCGTGCACATCCGTGCGCGTACTTCTGCTCAGAAAAGTGCTGGGATGGCGTGGTACCGCGTGGCATGACCACTGCACCCCTGATTATTAGTGACCCACAATAGATGGAAATTATGATAGCGAACTTACCTGATGTATAATGCAGTGCAGCATTGGACACTCAACGCCACTCTGCCTTAGAAGCCCGGCGAATCCTGTGTGTTTTCCTTTTATTGCGGGTGCTCCATCGTCGATCGAATAGTCGACTAATCGATCGAAAGGAGCCATAGTCGACTGCCAACCTCTTAGTCGAATGCAAAAAAAATATATATATTATCATTTTTTTTAAATTCTTTTAATAAATATTGGCCTGGGGCCGCATGGAGTGTCGGTGAGGGCCGCATGGTCACTGGAGCACGTTAAGCATGGACCAGCATAGATGAGATATAAGGTGGTAATTATATTTTTTACAAACACAAGGAAATGTACCTGTTGAAAAATAAATATTAATAAATACATGTGCCAACTGCTCAGCAATAACTGGGGCGGCTAGTTTTAGAAAAGAAGCGTTTAATAATCCATCCTCGCCAGTAGAACACCTGCATATGACGTTGTGATTGGGTCTAGATAATAGCTAAATTTACACACAGCAGAGGTGCATTTATTTCCGATTTATCTGATGGACCAATGAGCCGGATTGTCTGGCATAAGACCAGGCAGTATTCCTGTCTTTAAACAGAACTGATAGCTTCTGTGAGAACCATGGTGCTGTTCTATCTTTAATTCTAAGTCTCTTGAAGGGTGCATGTTTATCAACGAATAAATTAAATGATTCTGTGAAGAAATCCGGGGCTGCATGAACATCAGAGATATCTGATGTTCAATGGATGTTGCTATTCGTAATATCTTCATTAAAAGCTTTGGTCATTCAAATGTTTTAAATTGCTCCTCAGAATTATGTGAGATCTCGTTTTTGCCAATTTCGTGGTTCTCATACATGCCTGGTGATAATACCCCACTAGCCACAATTGTCTCAATTAGATTTGAGAATATAAGATCAATTTAAGTGGATTTTGAGTAATATTTTAAATTAGGTCGAGCAGCCCACTACAAGCAGCTCGGAATCAGCTGACATTATAAATAAAATGCACTTGGTTGTCAGTAGACTGGGGCCTAGATGGATCTTCAGAGCAAGCAGTTCACAACATTTTGGTTTGGAGAGGGAGCCGTAATAACCCCTTCCTCTCCCAACTCTATCCAATCTAGATACCTGTTAGGGCTAGGGTTGGGTACTGAACTCGGTACTGTTAAGGGTACCAACTGAATTACATCGGTACTACCGATTCATGCTAGATCAATCAGTACAAGATTTCGGTACCTTTACATGTTTAGTATAAGAGTGTAATATACTAGACAAGACAGAACCTTTTCCACAAATATATATATTACTGTCCCGTCTCTTGGGTCTTTGGAAAGACCAGACGAGGTCAGAGGAGTTTGATAATATTGACTGAGGATGGCCAGATAATGTTTATATTTACATTTAAAAACATAATACATCATCATGCGATTTATTTTGTGTGATGTGTTACAACAATAAATAACAATGTTCTAAATAAATAACAATGTTGAAATTGAGAAGTTTGGACTTATTTCTTACAACTGAAATAAAAAATGTGTTATTACAGAGAGTTAAGTACCGGAAAAAGGGTACCATTCGGTACCGATACTGCACTCCAGGATCTGGTACCGGTATCGGTTTAAATGTGAACGTACCCCACCTTAGTTAGGGCTGCTTCAGAATCATTCATCCTTTTTTTTTTTTTTTTTGCCACAGCTCACTTAATACTAGGATATCAGGATCATTCTGCAGAATTAAAACATTCAAATCATCCATTTTTCGTATTAGGCTTCTAACATTCAAATGCGTAATCCCCAAACGGTTTCTATTTTTAAAAGTGGATGAGTTGAGTGGAGAGTTTGCAGCATGAACATAAAGGGAGGTAGAGTAGCAGGAATCGTGAGCAGGTTTAAGGCAGACAGTACGACCTGAATAGGGAGTAGGATTTGTAGTAGTGATATGTGTGGGAAGGAAGGAAGAAGTTAGCTGATGGGTACTGTCAGTGTATAAGTGTATTTTGTTGTCCTGTGTTTTGTTTTTGTTATGTATTGTATCGTATGTTTTATATTTTATGTTAACACATTGGCGCCCGGGCACGGAGATCTCCGTGTTTCGAGTCCATGCGTTGTGGACAGAGGCACGAATATATCCGTGGGAAGTTGTTATTGCTTTTATTCCATTTTAATAACCTATTCAAGGTCGCAGAGCGGCACTGCAGATTTTCCCTACTCTATGAATTCGACAAGGTGCAATACCGGCCAGATCCTCTTAGGGGCGCTATCGCGCTACTGCAGTGTGCCCTGTGGCTGAACGGATCAGTCTTATTTTTTTCTTTCAATGGAGATTTCAGTAGCAGGATTCTGGATGTGCATCATGTAGCTTGGATTACATTTCAGATCGCAGATTTCACCATGCAATAAGGGGATTTATCATCAGCCAATGTACATATCGATCTACCAGATGGCGATCGATAACGGGGAAATGCTCGGGGGGGATCAGCCCGGAACACGGTAAGAACTTTTTCACGTAAATTACAGCCCGATCGGGAATTTTTTTGATAGCCATCCAGGTGTTCGGCCTATGTGGCTAGTTAGACGAACACGGTTATTGGTAATCAATAATAATAAACGACGTCCCCCGCCCCCCCCCCCCCCTTTCATGCATACATGCTTTGGGATCGTGTCGATCATATGCAGTTTGAGTTATTTCTGTAGCATCTGTAAAATGGAAATGCCATTGGATATAACGTTAGCAGCTATTAGCCCTATAACTAGCCTTCAATGTGTTAAGGACCCCCTCGAAAACGAGATAGCATATCTCAAGGGGTTTATCCTTCAAATAATACAAGTTCAAATTTCAAGTTAATGGTATCAGGAAGACTACAGTGTTGGATCGACGTTGTAGTTGTAGTCTGAACCGTTACTAAGTTACGTTCACGTTCACACTGCAAATGAAATTGGCCCAAATCTGATTTCTTTGCTGATATGTGACTCGGATCATATTCTTTCACAACAGTGTGTGAACAGCATAAATCACATGGAATCTGATCTTTTCTATTCTGATTTGGCCACTTTATGTGGTCCTAAAGTGAGATACAGGTCTGATCTTTTGCAATGCAACCTCAGTCTGAACAGTCATGCGACTTTCATGTGACTTTTACACCAGTCTAGATTAACATTTATCACAATCTTCACGTCCATATTCTCTATTGTTAATTTGCGCATGCAGTTCAGTTCAGGAGCGTGACCAGTTCACCCTTGGAATCTGATATTGGCCACATTTCAAAAAAGTTATGTGAACAGCCAAAGAAAAATATCAGATTGAGCAATAAATCAGAATTGAGCGCTAAGGCTTGCAGTGTGAACGTAGCCTTAGTAACTACTCCTGGTTTATAGGCCCATTATTTATAATTACATGTATGTCAGAAACAGTATTGTCATTTAAATGGTTCAGAATTCTGCCATATCAGTTACGAACCAGTTACGAAGTGTAACTTAATGCATGCATGCATTTTTCTGTTCTCTCTGCAATGATGATGGATAGCAGAGCAGTGTGTGTTTCAACACCTCTCGTACCTGTAATCAAATCAAATCAAATCAAATTTATTTATAGGGCCCGACAACACACGTTAATGTCCCCATGGGCCGTACAGGTCTTCTTTAAACAAGTCAAGAAGACAACATAACAATAAGTCAAGAACAGAACAAGAACACCATAGGGTCCAAACATTTTTTAGATGAATGCAAATAAATGAAAGAATGCAAGCACTCCCAGACATACCCCACGCGAAGGTAAGGAAAAACTCACTAAAACCTAACAATAGGGAAAAAAAGCTCCACAGGCAATGTGGAGGAGAGAAACCTTAGAAGGGCCGTTCAAGGGGGGATCTCCCTTCTTAGATGTCGGTGATAGTAGTGTTGCAGACGGACACTTGGTAAGCATGCACTCATGTGTGTGGTGAGACACAGATGAGTGCATGCAATAGCAACTGTACATTTTGAAAAATTAAAGATAGAGCTAATAGCGATAGCAACTGAACATTTTGAAAGATTAAAGATAGAGTTGATAGCGGATCTATTTGAGGCACAGGGGCGGCGCAAGAGGGTCACGTCCTCCCCGTCTTAGTCACGGGACATTCAACACTCCGGTCGTTGCTCAGGGACAGCCGGAGACAGGGGGAAGGGGGGTGGCGCAGAGAGGGTCGCGAACTCCCCGACATCATCGCGGGACATCCGGCACTCCGGTCACCACTACGAGACCTCCGAAGACAGGGGGGCACGCAGAGGGGGTCGCAATCTCCCGGCCTTCGTCACGGGACGTCCAACACTCCGGTCAACACTCCAGGACAGCAAGTCATAGGAAGACAGGGAGACGGGACAGGCGTTAGACAGCTCATGAGATTGTAGTAGGCGGACATAGCAATAGATACAAGTGGTAGGCATATATGTGAATGGAGTAGATATATGAAGTAAGCGTATTATGTGAATAGAATAGAAGTACTTAACCCAGCAATGAAACCGCGTTGACTGTTAATCTGTTAACAGTCTGTTAATCAGTTGACAGGACCACGGACAGACGGCGGTGAATAACTGATCCAATGCCTCGGAGGTGCATGTAGAGCAGTCACTGCAAGCTTGGCCAAGACCCCGAGGCATCCATCACCTTGGTCAGCGCCAGGAGACGGGTACTCAGAGAGAAGGGGGAGGGAGGGGGGGGGGGGGGGGGGAGAGGGGGGGGGGGGGAAAGAGTTAGAGAGTTCCCATGTTTGTGGTGCTGCAAAGGAGCAGACATGTAGTGCCATGTAGTACCCCGTAGTGCCATGTAGTACCCTATAGTACCCCATAGTGCCATGTAGTACCCCGTAGTATCCTGTAGTACCCTGTAGTGCCATGTAGTACCCTGTGGTGCCATGTAGAGCTATGTAAGCCATGTAGTACCCTGTAATGCCATGCAGTACCAAGTAGTACTCTGTGGTACCATGTAGTACCCTGTACCCTAACTAAACTACCCTATAGTAAACTACCCAGTGGTACCATGTAGTACCCTGTACCATAACTAAACTACACAGATTAATCTAAAGGTCAGTCCCCGACCAGGTGAGATCAAGGTAGGTTGAAGGAGAGAGAGAAAAGATGAGTCTTAAGCAGGGATTTAAAAGCTTCGACAGAGCAGGCGCCCCTGATGACGGCAGGTAATTTGTTCCACAGGTAGGGAGCGCGGTAGACAAAGGCTCTGTGGCCGGCGGATTTCTTTTTAACCCTAGGGGTCGATAGAAGCCCTGCATTTTGTGAGCGCAGAGCACGAGCGGGCGAGTATCGGGAGATGAGATCAGATAGATAGAGCGGTGCAAGCCCATTTAAAATTTTGTAGGTGAGGAGTAGCACTTTAAAGTCAGAGCGGGCTTGGATAGGAAGCCAATGTAGGGCGGACAGAACTGGTGTGATCAAATTTTCTAGTTCTAGTTAGTATCCGTGCAGCCGCATTTTGCACGAGTTGAAGATTTTTGATGCTTGAATTAGGTAAGCCTGAAAAAACTGCATTACAGTAGTCCAGACGTGATGAGACAAAAGCATGAATCAGGGTTTCAGCATCAGCCAGAGTTAAAATGGGGCGTATTTTTGCGATATTACGAAGATGGAAGAATGCAATTTTGGTGACATTTTTTATATGTGCATTAAATGAGAGGGAGGAATCAAAAATGACTCCGAGATTTTTTATGGTGGAGCTCTGGGATACATGACGGGTATCAAAGTTGAGGGAGATGTCCTGAAACAGGCCTCTGTGGTTTGGGGGGCCAACAATTAACATCTCAGTTTTATCTGCATTAAGGAGTAGAAAGTTTTGCGACATCCATTTTTTGACGGCAAGCAAGCAGGCCTCAAGGTTTTGTAGTTGGGAGGAATCATTTGGCTTAATAGGTATATATAATTGGGTGTCATCAGCGTAAAAATGAAAGTTTATGCCAAATTTGCGTATGATATCGCCGAGGGGTAGCATGTAAATCGAAAATAGCAAAGGGCCCAGGACAGAGCCTTGTGGGACACCACATTGCACTGGGAGGGTCTCAGATGTTAAATCATTATAGACCACGCAGTGTGTTCTATCAGTTAAATAGGATTTAAACCAAGCTAGTGCGAGACCCCGAATGCCAACATGGTTCTCAAGCCGACCTAGAAGAATCGAGTGATCGATAGTGTCAAAGGCTGCACTGAGATCAAGCAATAAGAGCACAGAGGTGAGGTTTGAGTCAAGAGAGAGCAGTAAGTCATTTGTGACTTTGGTAACCGCCGTTTCGGTGGAGTGTAAGGCTCTAAAGCCAGATTGAAATGATTCATTAAGATTATTGTTTGATAAATGGTCAGTAAGTTGCGTTGCGACGATCCGTTCTAACACTTTGGATAGGAATGGGAGATTGGAGATAGGTCTGTAATTTTTCAAGATTAGAGGGTCGAGGTTCGGTTTTTTAAGTAATGGTTTAATGACGGCTGATTTAAAGGCCAGGGGCACCACGCCAGTAGACAAAGAGGTGTTGAAGATATTGAGTAGGGCAGGGCCTAGAGTTGGGAAGAGTTTTTTGATGAGAGTTGCTGGGAGAGGGTCAAACAGACAGGTTGAAGGTTTAGCCGCGCCAACCAGTTTAGAGAGGGCACTAAGTGAGACGTTTTCAAGGCAGCATAGCGTATGACTGGAATCAAAGTCAGGGGGAATGCCCGTCAAAGGTTGGGAGGGACTCTGATTGTTGAGTAAAGCAACAATTTAATCTCTAATGAGGTCAATTTTCTTGGTAAAAAATTTCATGAATTCGTTAGCCGAGAACGCATGGTTTAGGGCACTTGGTTGTTTCTGCGTAAGTTTTGCAACTGTGTCAAACAGAAACTTTGAGTTGTTTTTGTTTTCATTTATGAGCCTGGAAAAATAAGAGGTTTTGGCAAGTGAGAGTGCCTTTTTGTAGTTACGTAAACTATCATTCCAGGCGAGGCGGAATACTTCGAGTTTGGTCGAACGCCATTTATGTTCAAGTTTGCGACAAGCCTTTTTAAAGGAGCGCGTTTCCTCCGTAAACCAGGGAGTTAGTTTTTGCGGAGCACGTTTAATTTTAGGTTTAAGGGGAGCGACAATGTCGAGGGTGCTACGAAGGGCGGCATTAAGTTTGTCTGTAAAGAGATCAAGGGGGCCAGAGTAAGAGAGGAAGGGAGAGAGGGTGTCTGGTAGGCAGTTAACTAGAATTGGGACAGTTGAGGCGTTAATACGACGGCTCATGTAGGATTCTACACTGTCTGGGCGAGAAACCGTCAGATCAATTTGAAATTTGATGAGGTAGTGGTCTGAGAGAGCAGGAACATAGGGGGAGACGGTCAAATTTGACACAGTGAGACCGCGGGCTAGGACTAGGTCAAGGGTGTTCCCACCACTGTGAGTGGGTTGGTCAACGATTTGAATGAGACCGACAGAGTCAATGATGTCGGTAAAAGCCTTATTTAGGGGATCTAGAGTTTTATTGGAATGAATGTTAAAATCACCAACAATTAAAATGTTATCTGAGCGCATAACAAGCTCAGAGATGAAAGTTGAAAATTCATCTAGGAAGAGGGTGTAAGGGCCTGGGGGGCGGTATAGGACAGCCATTACAAAGGATGCAGTGGAGGTAGGAATCAGACCGCCACACTTTCTGTTGGGTGGAGAGGGATGCAACAGGAGCACCTCAAACGAGGAAAACTTACAGTTTGCGTCGGATGTAAAGTTGTGCTTAGAGTCATAAATTAGAGCAACTCCGCCTCCTTTCTTGGAGGTGCGTGCGATGTGGGAGCTACTAAAATTAGGGGGTGAGGCCTCGTTTAAGGGCAGAAAATCATTAGGTTTAAGCCATGTCTCAGTGAGGCCAAATAGGTCGAGACTATGGTCTGTTATCAGTTCATTTACCAAAAGAGCTTTGGTTGGCAGAGAGCGGATGTTGATAAGGCCAACCTTCACACTCTCTGTATACTTAGCAGCGCGGTTTTCAGCCATGCGGGTAGGTTTAATCGCAATTAAGTTGGCATGGTTTATCGCACAAGGACGAGCTGGGTAAAGCGGAGCGTAACGGGATATTCTAGTTTTGATTGGGTATACAGGTTTAGGGGTAGAGATAGAAAGAGAGGAGTGGGGAGCCTGGTGGAGGAGGGACCGAGCAAGAAAGGTATAAGGATTGGCAGGGTCCATCAGTTTAGCATGACTAGCAGGCTCGCTAAGAGCCTGCACCCTGGCATGCTTGTGGGGTGGCTGTCAGCCCGAAGCTATAATCTTGTCTATATTGCGAGATAAGAGAGAGGCGCCTTGCATGTTAGGATGCACGCCGTCCTTTCTCAGCAAGCCAGGGCGCCCCCAGAAAGAGGACCAATTATCCACGAACCCTAAGCCCTGTTCTTTACAGTATTTTTCCAGCCATCGGTGTAGAGAAGCTGTCCTACTCACGAACTCATCATCATGCCGGTTTACAGCATGATGATAATGAATGAATGCCAAGCCATTCACGCTAGGGATGCCCCGATCACGTTTTTTGCCACCGATACCGATCGTCGTGAGCCATATCGGCCGATACCGATCCGATACCGATAGTTTTTGATTAAAAAATAAATAAAAATTATTTTATATACATTTTTTTTTCTTTATTTTTTTATAAAATATATATATTATATAATTAGACTTGTACTTGTATTATCTGCGAGACATCGCCACCACGCAACAAGCTCCACTGTCTGTGTGTACTCTAGTAGCCTCCAGCTACGGCCAGGATTCTCTGGAGCTGCAGCTGGACCTATACTCGAGTAGCCTCGAGCTACGGCCAGGATTCTCCTGCGCTGCAGCTGGACCTATTGGTATAATGTTACTGTGCTCAGCAAGCCCTCAGCTCGAATACGCGTCGAATCAGTGTTATAAGACATTGATATCAGGAGCTATCTGTAGCTACTGCTAGCCGGATATATAACGTTAATACAATGCCTCAGTGAATTATTTAGTTCAATGGGACATTTCGTTTTGAACAGTGAACTAACTTGCGCTAATGTGAGCTAACAGAGTATCATACACATCTCTACTAGACTATTGCTGGAGCATTTGTTGATATCAGGAGCTATCAGTAGCTAGCCGGCTAGATACCGTTCGGTTAGACAATGCCTCATCATGTATTAAACTAAAAGTGAATAGTTGACTGGGTCATTTTGTAACGTTAGACTAGACTAGACTAGACGATTCGTTTTTAATGACTTAGCCACTTTAATAAAGGCTTTTTAACCATTCTCCCTCTGGATTTTACATATTTTTGAGTGCCTGGATCGACTCTCTTCTTTGAACTCTGCATTCCCGGTGATCCAAGAGCACCTTAACCTCTATTGAACTGAGCTAACCAAGTTCTCCCTTCTGAGCACCTGGTTGTTTTCTCTCCTGCTTAGACTAGACCCGTGTTTACATGCGTGCGGGAGGGGCTGGAGGGATGAGCAGACGCCGCACCACCCGGTGTCTGAGACAGAACTCAGCGACTGAGATCGGTTTTGACGATCGGCGAAAATAAAGCATTATCACCGATCACCGATCGCATATTTATACTGATTATCGGCCGATAACGATCGGTGGCCGATCGATCGGGGCATCCCTACGCCAGACCACACCCCAAGCATTAAGAGCAGCCCGGCGCTGTAGTTTTTTGGGGGAGCATTGGGACACAATACTGTAGGACAAATAACAATAATTAACTCATTTACAAGTTGTATTCAGTTTTGCAAATAAGGGAACAGATAAATAACATTTCAAAGCAGTCAAAAAAGCTATATTTCGATTTTTACATATTTCTGAAGTTCGAGACATTTTCGCGATTTCTGATGCTTGTATCTCGCCGCCACAAGTCGGGTTTGGCCACGTCGGGTCACAAATATGAAAAGTAATTTTGTAATTTGTAATTTTTGCAGCTTTACTGCGACAACAAGAAATGACAGAATACTGTATGAACTCAATGAACTTACATAGGTAAGTTCAAACACACGTATGGTGTCTTGTTGCAGTCAGGTGTCTTGCATGGCAGGTCGGTTCTGTTTATAAATGTTTTTAGAGCATTCAACAAGTTAAAGGGGCACTTAAAGGGGCACTTCACCAAAAAACAATGCTGATTTATTTTGCACATGATCTCACACATGCATCCAAAATCCCTAAACAGTTTTGCACACATTCGTTTAGTTTGGCTGTTATTGAGCGTAAATGAGTTTGAATGTGGCCACCAGTGATGTCATTGGGGACATTGAATCCTCGTTTTGCTTTAATTACAGCACCATGAAATAGGGAGTGGGACTGCTACGGCTACCTTATCATTTCATTGAGCTGTAAATATCACAGCACAAGGATTCAACGTCCCCCGATAACATCACTGGTGGCCATAATTCAAACTAACTTACTCTCAATAACTGTCAAACTAAATGAACGTGAGCAAAACAGTTTTGAGAGTTTTTGGATGTGTGTGAGATCACTGTATGTGCAAAATAAAGCAGCATTGTTTTTTGGTGAAGTGCCCTTTTAAGACTGAAACTTTTTCACAGATGGCCCCCCATTGGATTGCGGACCCCTAACCGGGACAGTGTTGTATTGCGGACCCCTAACCTGGGCAGTGTTGGATTGCAGACCCCTAACCTGGGCAATGTTGGATTGCGGACCCCTAACCTGGGCAGTGTTGCATTGCGGACCCCTAACCTGGGCAGTGTTGGATTGCGGACCCCTAACCTGGGCAGTGTTGCATTGCGGACCCCTAACCTGGGCAGTGTTGCATTGCGGACCCCTAACCTGGGCAGTGTTGGATTGCAGACCCCTAACCTGGGCAATGTTGGATTGCGGACCCCTAACCTGGGCAGTGTTGCATTGCGGACCCCTAACCTGGGCAGTGTTGGATTGCAGACCCCTAACCTGGGCAGTGTTGGATTGCGGACCCCTAACCTGGGTAGTGTTGGATTGCGGACCCCTAACCTGGGCAGTGTTGGATTGCGGACCCCTAACCTGGGCAGTGTTGGATTGCGGACCCCTAACCTGGGCAGTGTTGGATTGCGGACCCCTAACCTGGGCAGTGTTGGATTGCGGACCCCTAACCTGGGCAGTGTTGGATTGCGGACCCCTAACCTGGGCAGTGTTGGCGCCAAGCGCTATGGCTCTCGACGTGGAGCTACACAGGACGACTCTATGATTCATTATCGAGGGCCTGTTATTACTTTCAACTGTGAGGCAACATGAGAGCTGTGAGAATAACACCCGCTTGTTATTATCATTATTATTAATAATAACTTCTGCATATCGGAGTGGATTCACTTAAAAAGTTAGAAGGAGAAAAAGCGTGCAGCGCCGTATGTTTAACAATGTTTTTCTAGTTAGTTACCCTTTTTGCCTCCAGCGCCGCGTATATTTAAAGTCTCATAATTTAGAAACCCCCTTTAACTGATCTGAGACAAGCTTTTAATGTAAATTTCTGCAATAATATTCCCAATCTAGCGGAGGCGCTCCCCGGAGAGGTTGTGTTGTGCAAACACTTATTTCCCTGATCTTCAAAGCCCCACAGCGGGCCACTGAACCCTGAGCTGCAGAATAGAAACAGCCGAACGCAAGAAAATAAACAACGGTGTTGGAGAAAATTGCTGATGTGCAATAGCACACGCACACATGCACACGCACACATATGTATACAAACGTCTATGCGCACATACCGGTGTCTATATTCTATATGCAAAAGAATGCATGTGCATACACACGCATACAAAAATAAATGCTCCCCCCTTCCCCCACACACACACACACAACATACACACAGACATAACTCTGTCTAATTAGTATCATTAACCTTTAGTGAGCGGCTGATGACATCACCAGGGAGACGGCTCCTCTTTCTCTATTGTAGCAGGGGGATTTTAATTGGCCAGGAAGCTTTGAGCTCTCACTGTCTGGTCTGTCTTGACAGAGAGGCAATGCAGACCAGACAGATACACGCACATACAGACAGACAGACAGACAGACAGACAGACAGATACACGCACATACAGACAGACAGACAGACAGACAGATACACGCACATACAGACAGACAGACAGACAGACAGACAGACAGACAGATACACACACATACAGACAGACAGACAGACAGACAGATACACACACAGACAGACAGACAGTCAGTCAGACAGACAGACAGACAGATACACGCACATATAGACAGTCAGACAGACAGTCACACAGACAGACAGACAGTCAGACAGCCTGATACATGCACATACAAACTGATACAGACAGATACATGCACATACAGACATACATACATTACAGACAGATACATACAAACAGACAGACCGACGCACACACCCACGCAGACAGACAGACAGACAGACAGACACACAGACAGCTAACACATACACATGAGCAGGCGACAGACGGACATCACAGCACATGCATGAAGAGAAACCGCAGGGAGACAGCACACACACACACACACACACACACACACACACACACACACACACACAAGGCAGTCACTTTGTTGAAAAACATGTAAATGACCCATCGTGAAGTGTGTGATGTCCCCCTCTTTTTGTATAGTGTGTGTGTGTGTCTGTGTCTGTGTGTGTGTGTGTGTGTGTAAGCTTACATTCACGTGTGTTTGCAGGGATATGTGCCTGAGAGTGATTATATCTCAACTAAGCACTTTTTGTGTGTGTGTGTGCGCGTGTGTGCCTGTGTGTAGCAATGGTGATGGAATCATGAGTTTTGATCCTTATATACAGGTTCTGTGGAAGGTAGGTTTGTTGCCGTGTTTGCTAATATAAAAAATTTAGGTGAATATGCACAGTATAGCCAAATAATACCACTTTTCTGTCTATCTTGAAGTCCCAAATAACATTGGCTCTTAGTCTTTTGATCTATTCCCATCAGCAACGGTCAGTCTGGATGTCGTTTTCCGAGGGGAAGTCAGTCGCAGTCGCATTCGGCGATAGATTGATTGATTGATTGATTGATTGATTGATTGATAGATACTTTATTGCCATTTCAACACATGGTTGATTGGGATTTGTCTTGGTGCAATGCTCATTTCAGCAGAAAACAGTGGGGGAAAAAACATACAGTAGAAAAAACATACAAGAATACATCCAATGAAGTAGAAGAAATATTTCACAAACATTTCATATGACCCGTGAGTTCCTAAAAATGCAACAGTGCTACAGTGCATAAAATAGCTCGGTGCTCCTTTTGAGTCCATATTGCCTTAGAGTGGCTGTCGGCTAGTGCTAGCCCTTCTAGTACAGAGTGCCTGTGCATTTGGGCTTGAGTTCAGGTGACGGACAACCTTGGGATATGTACTATTCCTAAAACGAGGTGTCCTACACCTGCGACTTTGGAGTCTTCTACCAGAAGGAAGGGGTTAACATGCGTGCGCGCGTGTGTGCATTTGCTCTTTTCTGTCTAAGAGCACATACATAAGATCCTCTGCCTCAACCTGTAATCCCCCCCCCCCCCCCCCACACACACAACATAGATATGTGTTAGCTGGCAGACACATGCATGTGTGTTTCCTGCCTAAATTAGAGTCAAAAGGTGTTGAGCGCCAGGCTGTAGAATGTTACCGTGTTCTGTACATACTGCTACACGTTGGGAGATGATTCTAGAGCATCTGTCAACACTCACCATCTCACACACAGTCTGCGGAGTGCGGACTGCCAATTTGTGAGCTAATTGCATGTGTAAATAAAATCTTTACGTCATACTTTTTTTCCCTTCTTCAGTGAACCCCCCCCAAATTATTAATTTAGCTAACGTCTCACATCATAGTCCTGTCTGTTTTAAGGGGGGGGGGGGGGGGGATATACTCAAAATTTTACTTCGCACATTTTCAGAGTTTTGCCGGTATAATGAGATGTGGTATGACATATTTACCTCATTCTTGTAATACGATTGTCATTTCATTAAAATGTTTCGTATTTTTATTTTACTTTTAAATACTGCTGCAAGGAATCTTTTTTTGATGAACTTAAAAATATACAGTATGTATATATATATAATATATACATATTTCTTTTTACAATATATATATATATTATGTCTTTGGTGACGGTATATTAAGAATCCATACATGGATCCAGGACGGTACCTTCCTGTTCATCTCAGCCCTAGTGCTAAGTGAGGCGACCGCGGGTGGAATATCTCACCAATCAGCGCCCTCCGAGGCACCAGGCCAGAACAGACCATGGCACCCTCCCTCTCACCTCTCCTCAGCCTATATCTTCACACAAAATACAAGAATGAAGTAGTTAACTGCCCGTATAACCAGCTATTCCCTCAAAAAGGCACCCCTGGAAGCGCGCCAAGCTGCATAAAGAGGTGCCGTTATCTGTTGGTTGGGCTTGGTGCCGTGGCCGGTGTAACCGGAGATAACTGTAAGAGGAGAGGAGCCGCAGACACAAAGGGTATCGGCTCTGCGGGGCTCGACCCGGTGATCTAGTTCCACAGCAACATGACACCATTAAAGCAGTGAGCACAACTATGTAGCCTGCGACCTCGGAGGAGCAACATGAAAGCGCTGTCGGCCGGAGGTCATGTTCTTCTTCTTCCACTGACTGGGGGGGGGGGGGGGGGGGTACGGTAGGATATGAGTAGAGATGTGTTTGATAACTTTTTAATAAGAGTGGGATCGTTTCCCCCCCCGATGATACACTGTGTGTTGATGAGGGATTATGTAGTGTGTGTGTGTGTGTGTGCCCTTTGGAGTGAAGCGCTGCCTGCGTGAGGGGAGGTTACAGCACCATGTCACTGAGACTGGACTGACTGGCGTGTTTTAAAATAAGAAATAAGAGAGTTAAAAAAAGAGATGAGGTAAACCTAATTGTAGGCCGATGTTCGGTTGTGTTTTGAGTTCTTGAGTGAATGTGTAGAGTTTAGTAGTAGTGATCTTCAGCTGAAGGATAGTGTGGAGCATTAAGGATGTTATTTCCTTGGTCCGATTAAGATAATAGCAACTTTATTGTCCCAGTGGGGGACATTACGTTGTAAATGGTGATGCAGCACTGACTGTGTAGATGAGAGGTTATCTTTTGTGTGTGTGTGCGCACGTTGTGTGTGTGTGTGAGTTGTGTGTGTGCTTCTATGTGATTGGGATCATTTTGTCCAGTGGTAAACACTGCTGACGACAAGTGTGTGTGTGTGTGTGTGTGTGTGTGTGTGTGTGTTTCTCAGGGGTGTGAGCGATCAGGCTCCTGAAACCATGGATATGGATGCTCAGCCTCAAGGGCAGCAAGCAGCAGTGCCAGTGTTTCAGCCACAGGTACCACACACACACAGACCAACACACACACAGACCAACACACACACAGACCAACACACACACACAGACCAACACACACACACAGACCAACACAGACCAACACACACACACACACAGACACACACACACACACACACACACACACACACACACACACACACACACACACACACACACACACACACACACACACACACACACACACACACACACACACACACACACACACACACACACACACAGACCAACACGGTCGGTCGGCAACCGGAACACACTAACCAACAAACACACACACACTAACCAACAAACACACTAACCAACTAACCAACAAACACACACTAACCAACAAACACACACTAGCCAACAAACAGACACACACTAACCAACAAACAGACACACACACACACACACACACACACACACACACACACACGCTATAACCTACACACACACACTAACCAACAAACACACATAAACACACACTCACACACACGCACTAACCAACAAACACACACTAACCAACAAACACACACTAACAAACAAACAGAAACACACACTAACACACACACACACATGCACACACACACATGCACACTAACACACACACACACAGTCATTTCGTTTTCTTTATCTGGCAGTAAACACGTAATTTCGCTCTTTCTCCACCTCTCTGTCCGTCTTTCTGTCCATCTCTCTCTCTCTCTCTGTCCGTCTCTCTCTCCACCTCTCTCTCTCTCTCTCCACCTCTCTGTCCGTCTCTCTGTCCATCTCTCTCTCTCTCTCTCTCTCTCTCTCTCTCTCTCTCTCTCTCTCCACCTCTCTGTCCGTCTCTCTCTCTGTCCGTCTGTCTCTCTTTCGACGAGGAGCTCTTATTTTACTTTTTCCTCTCTCACTCCTGCTCTCTCTGTTCTCCTGTCACTGTGTGTCTCCCAGTAGCCTACAGGTAGTGGGAGAGCAGCCATATGCATCTGTGAAGTCACAGCAGCAGTCAGTGGTGTTTTACAGCCGACCGTACACACACACACACACGCACACACACCTACACACACACCTACACACACACAGGTTTACCCATTCAGGTGTACGATTAGCTACCGGTCAGTTTTGGAAGAGAGACCTATTCCGTCTTACATTAGGACAAAGTCCCACCGCAAATGGGTCTTGGATTGCTTTGCTGTGATATATGTGATACATGTGACCGGGCAAGAAGAGGAGGTGCCACAGGGCCGTTTACCAAACTCTATAAATTCAAAACTGCTGTCTTCATGGAACTAACATATTTTATGAAAATCTTTAAATTTTCCATACAAGAATGGAGCCACTGCAGCTCCAAGTATCATGTTTCCTAGTGACGGGGTCAGCAGCACCCGGCCCACTAAGCACTGCAACGTAGCCACACATGATCCCTAGGCCACTCTATGACTCTGATATCAGATCATGTTATTTTGGTTATTGGTCTGTACTCTCTCTTGTTTAAAGTGTGTTATCTGTGATCATTATCTGTGTTTTATTTACGCCCCGCTGCATTCTGTGTTGTGGGGTGCTTTAGTTGATAGATAACCTACATGTAAGAACAAAGATCCATGGATATTTTCATTAATCAAGAGTCTTTCTGACCACTATATATTTTATTATATATATTTATTTATTATTTATTGAGTAAATTGTGCAAAACATTTTCTTTGAACAGTTAAAGGGAAATTCCACCAGAAAGCAACATTAAACTAATTTCCCAGATTGAGGCCTACAGTAACTGTGCCAAGACTATTTTTTCCTCAGAATCATCAGCAGTGTAAGGTGCTAATTTGGTAGAGCTAAATGTCATAATGACACAGACCTTTACCCTCAAAACTCGATTTCAAAGAACTACAATGGACGGGCAATACCTCGATCATCTCGCTCTCTCTCTCCCTCTTTCAATTCAATTCAATTCAATTCAATTCAAATGGCTTTATTGGCATGACATACTTCTACATGTTGCCAAAGCAATATTAAACATGGATTACAAACAGATATAAGTACATACAAAATATCATCGTAAAATAAAACATCAAGTATTACGGCGTAAACATGTCAGGTGACTGTCACTCACTGTCCCTCAGTTTGTGGCAGGCAGCAACATATGCTGCTGCTAGCTCACAGCTTGTTGAGTCCTCCCCTAGTAGGACTGGTAGTTTTTCTGTATCTGGTAGTGCGAGAAAGCCTTTTTTTATTAATTCAATTTTTTTTAAATGCGTTTCTCTAATATATTTATATTTTTCACATTTGGTGAGGAAGTGCCACTCAGTTTCAGGCTCACTGAGGGTGCAATGACAGCACAGCCTTTGCTCTGCAGGAAGCCAGGTTTTCCTGTGCCTCCCCTTTTCAACAGCGAGGCTGTGCTCACTCAGTCTGTATTTTGTCAAGGTTCTTTTTAGTTGTTGATCAGTCACCATGCTCAAATAATCTGCTATGGTGTACTGTCGATTTAGAGCCAGATAGCACTGCATTTTGCTCTGTGCTTTTGTTTGTGTTTTCCAATAGGTGATGTAGTTTTGTTTTAGCTGTGTAGTAATTTGATTGATTCTGATTGGTGACGTGTTCTGTTCCTGAGGTGTGTTAAGAGAGCAGGTTTGTGGACTCAGCCTCAGGACCAGCTGGGTAAGGGGGTTCCTGATGCTCCTCAGCTCTTGGCACTGCAGGGCTTGATAATGGTACGAGAGGGGGTCACTTCGTTTTAGGTGTGTCCAAAAGTTAATTGCTCTTTTTTGTATTTTTAGTATTAGTGGGTAACGGCCTAATTCTGCCCTGCATGCATTGTTTGTAGTTTTCCTCTGGACATGTAGGATAATCTTACAGAACTCTGCATGCAGGGTCTCAATGGGGTGTTTGTCCCATTGGGTAAAGTCTTGTTTTGTAAGTGGACCCCACACCTCACTGCCATAGAGTGCAATTGGTTCAATAACACATTCAATTAATTTTAACCAGATTCGAATTGGTATTTCTGTTTGTATATTTCTTTTTATGGCATAGAAAGCCTGGCATGCTTTCCCTCTCAGCTCATTGACTGCTTCCTTAAAATGTCCAGTTGAACTTAGTTTTAGGCCTAAATAGGTGTAATGTGTGCAGTACTCTACATGTTTTGTACCAATTGAGAACTTTGGTAGGACGTCCTGAGATGAATGAATGAATGAAAACTTTATTTAACAGATTGCAGAATGGGTACAATACAGTACGGCTCAATACATACAATTGTTAAGGGGATGCAGACCTGAGAAAGACGTTTGTCTTGTTTCCATCAGGGTCCCCCATTTTCAATTCATATAGACATATATGACATACATGACATACAGATAGTCAGTACTGCTACATCTATACATTTATGACATACCAGATTTGCAAATACAGTACTTTTTGTGATACAGAAGGAGTCAAGAAAAGGGAGTATATACATTTGACGTAGAAACTGTACATTGGAGGAGGTTGGGTGGGGGGGGTTGGGTACATTGGGATATTGACAACCATACTGGGTAATTTACATTGGAGGTGGTTGGGGGGGGGGGGCACACTGTATAAACAAGTAACACTGTACATTGAGGGGGGGGGGGGGAGGAGACACTGTACAAACAAACACAATTGTACATTGAACTATTGACAAAACCATACTAGGTAAATGACTGTACATTGGAGGGGGTTGGGTTAGGATATTTACAGGGGCCAGTGTTGAATTGCAGTCTCCCGTAGGTGTCCCTTGAGAGAGGTTTTGAAAGTGGGTAGTGATCCACATTCCTTTACAGCTTTGGGTAGGGCGTTCCACATTGATGTGGCATAATTGCGAAACGTGTTTAGTCCCTTATTTGAGCCGAATCTGGGTTTAACATGATTTGTGGAGCTCCCTCTGGTGTTGTGATCGTGGTATTCACTGACCTTTGGGAAGTATTTTGACATGTACATGGGTACCTTGGTCGTGTAGTGTATCTTGTAGACCAGGCCCATTGCAAGTTGTTGTACTCTGTCGTCTACTCTAAGCCATCCTAGGTTGTCAAAGTGGGCAGGGGTGAGGTGGGTTCTAGGAGTAAGGTCAAGCAGTAGTCTGACCAGTTTGTTTTGAGATGTTTGTAATTTAGTTTTTAGCGCCTTTGAGGTGCTTTGGTACCATGAGGTGCAAGCATAGTCGTAGTACCCCTGAATGAGTGCTCCTGCCAGAGTCTTCAGGGTGTTCTTGTTTACCAGAGAGGAGATCCGGTACAAGAATCGAGTTCGTTGGTTGACTTTTTTTATTACATTGGATGCCATTTTGTCACAGGAGAGATTAGCCTCTAGGATGGAACCCAGGTAGGTAATTTCATCTTTCCTTGTGACAATATTGTCACCCACTGTAACTGAGAAGCCGTCGGTCTTGCTGAGTTTGTTATTTGAACCGAAGAGATCTGGATATTTTTTGAAATATCATTATTTTGGTCTTTTTGGGGTTTACTGCCAGGGCCCAGGTCTGACAGTAATGCTAGCAGGTCCAGGCTCTGCTGTAGGCCGTCTGCTGCTGTGGGGGACAACACAACCAAGTCATCTGCAAAGAGCAGGCATTTCACTTCCCGATTGTGGAGACTTACACCGGGAGCAGAGGACTTTTCTAGTATATTAGCCAATTCATTAATATAGATATTGAAGAGTGCCGGGCTGAGGTTCTCTCTCTCTCTCTCTCTCTCTCTCTCTCTCCTCTCTCTCTCTCTCTCTCTCTCTCTCCTCTCTCTCTCTCTCTCGTCTCTCTCTCTCTCTCTCTCTCTCTCTCTCTCTCTCTCTCTGTTCTTTCAGCAATATAGAGTATCAATACTAATTCAGCTTTTAACTAGCTTTTCTTTTTAACTAACAGATGTTGTCTTAATTAAGTAATGCGTAAATTATTCGAGTAGTGTGTGTGTGTGTGTGTGTGTATTATGAGACTAGTTCAGCTTAGTGCAGATGTACTGGAGGAGCTGTTTAATCTCACTCATTCCTTCATAGTTCATTCTTCTTTGGAGGGCCTCTGCGTAGCTGTGTGGGGCCTGGTGTGGTTCTTCATGCTGTGGGCTGGGAAGGGGCAGAGGGCCAGGCTCTTGGTTCTGGTAGAGTCTCTGGTTTGTTGAGGGGTAGTAGCCTGGGCCAGGGCCAGTCTGGTTGTGCTGCTGGAGCTGGTGATGTTCTGGTGAAGCGGGGGGGTCTGTGGGGTGCGCTGGGTCTGGATGGATGTCTGGGAGGTCTTTGGCTCCTTGTGGGGTCTGAGGCGTAGTGGGGGTCCCTGGGAGGTCTTTGGCTCCTGGTGGGGTCTGGGGCGTAGTGGGGGTCCCTGGGAGGTATTTGGCTCATGATGGGGTCTGAGGCGTAGTGGGGGCTCCTGGGAGGTCTTTGGCTCCTGATGGGGTCTGAGGCGTAGTGGGGGTCCCTGGGAGGTCCTCTGGCTGGTGTAAGGTGGAGGCTTTGACGGCCCAGTGCCACATCTTTTAGTGTTTTTGTAAACATGCCCACTGCCTGCTTTTTTAAGTGGGAGTGGTCGTACAGGTGCTCAGGCGTTATATATATATGATGTGCAACGTGTACATTTGGGAGTGAGGCACATCCTCTGGTAATGTCAGCGTTCACCCTATTGATGGTCTTGGGGTGAAAGTCTCTGCGGCGTAGCAAGGTTGAGATGGTGATGCGCACCAGAAAGAGAGAGCACATCACACCAGTCCTAGCCTCCCTACACTGGCTCCCAGTCCCACTTAGAATAGACTTCAAAATCCTCCTCCTCACCTTTAAGGCACTATCGGGTGCAGCACCCCTATTAGGGCTGGGCGATATGACGATATTATATAAATATCGGGTACAGTTCATTAACGATGCACTTTTTCAACGTATCGTGGATATCGTGATGTTTTGACCAAGAGGATTGTGTCGTGTCAATCTGTCCACACGTTACTAGCCCGTGCTGAGATATGCCCATTCCGCGGTCTGTTAATAAAGTTTTCAATCAGACAGATGTATGGAAAGGCTTTTATTATAACATTCGTTGTAGTAAAATCATTATGCCTCATTTAGTCATCCTGTGGAGCACTGGTCTCCTACTCGACGGCCGCGGGGAGCTAACGTTAGTAGCTTTGTTGATGTTCAGCACACAGGACATTCAGGAAGTCAAAAACTAATAGCGCTTGCCGATTGGTGCTAAGAACAGCAGGGCGGGTGCAAGCGCTGTGACGTAATTGGCAGACTCGACTGTCAATCAAAATTATTATGTTTCCGTAAAAGGTTGCAGAATGGGTACAATACAGTACAGGAAGATGAAGACCAGAAAAAGACTTTCGGCTTTTTTACATAAGGGTCCTCCATTTTCCATTCATCAAAACATTTAGAGACATACATATATACAGTAGTTTCATAAAAATGCTAAAATGCTATTGATTGATTGATTGATTGATTGATTGATTGATTGATTTAAAACTTTATTAACATATTGCAGAATGGGTACAGTACAGCTCAATACATACAATTGTTAAGGGGATGCAGACCAGAGAAAGACTTTAGTCTTGTTTACATCAGGGTCCCCCATTTTCAATTCATCATATTTCATATCTAAATCATATAATATCTCATTGCTAAATATATGCAATATATAATATAATAATCTAAATCTAATATATAATATAAAAATGCTAAATGCATGGGTATTTTATTTTGTCTTTAATGTTAGCTTGCAAACTCAAATACTGTCTTGGTAAGCCTCATAATGAATTGTTTGGGGTAAAAAAGAAAAACATCGTGATGTGTATCGTGTATCGCCGAAAGGTCAGAAAATATCGTGATATCATATTTAGGCCATATCGCCCAGCCCTAACCCCTATACATCACCGAGCTCATCACCCCCTACGCAGCACCCAGGTCACTAAGATCCTCCAACCAGGCTCGGCTGGTCCCCCCCCGCACCAGACTCAAAAAGAGAGGCGATCGCTCCTTCAAGGCCGTGGCCCCCAAGCTATGGAACCAGCTTCCCCTGGAGATCCGATCTGCCCCCTCGCTGGAGACATTTAAGGCCCGTCTAAAAACCCACTTCTATTCCCTGGCCTTCAATAAACCCTGATTCTCCCACACCCTAACTCACACACTCCCATGTAATTTTATCCTGCCCCCTCCCTCTTGTATCTCTTCTTATGCTCCTCTGTCCCCTGTGTGCTACTGTACTTTGTGCTCCCCTATCCGTGTGTTGTCCTACTGTCCTATTCTCTGAATGTACTGTCTTGTCCTGCTGTGCCTTTTTGTATTTTTGTATTTGTGTATTTTATATTAGGACATTGATTTTAAGCTTTGATTGTACAGCACTTTGTTTGGCTCTTGTGCTTTTAAATGTGCTATATAAATAAATTACTTGACTTGACTTGCGTGAGTCTGGGAAGGTCACAGCTGCATTCTCTGCTACTCTGGTGACCAGACTACCAACCTTTTCCTGTTCCTCCCGCAGGTTGTTGGTGCCAGTGTGGATGATAATATGGCCTGGTGTGCCAAACTCGGGGTGCGCAAGGATTTGCAGTGCATCCTCTAATGTGGGGCACCAGATTTTGGACACTTTTGTGTTGGGGAAAAGTTTTTGTTCTTTGATGAACTTGCCATTTGAGTCTATTAGGATAGCAACCTCAGTGTCCTTTTTCAGGGTGGTGGGCTGACTGTGTGAGATGCTGGGGGAGGAGGGGGCCTGGGGGGCTTGAGAGCCTCTCTCGGCTGCATCCTCACTGGGTGGTGGGGGCTCGGTGGTGGGTGGGTTGGGGGAGCAGGGGGCCCGGGGGGCTAGAAGGCCTGTCTCGGTTGCATCCTCGCTGGGTGGTGGGGGCTCAGTGGGGGGAGGGTTGGGAGGGGTGAGGGGTTGTGGCTGTTCTGTACTGGTAGACATCAGCTTCACCATGATGGCTGATATTTCCTTTGACATCTCGTTTCTCACCTGCATTATTTCCCGCCTCATGATGTCCTTTGTTTCCCTAAGTTCTGTGGTGAGGGTGTGAGGGTCCGGTTGTCCTTCTGCAGGCTGGAGATCTGTTCCCTCAGCTCCTGTGTAGCAGACTCCAGCTGGTGCTTCCACTGCTGGAGGTCAGGGTGTGGTGTGGGGCTGGTGGAGAGCTGCTGTTCTCTCAGCTCAGTGAGCTCCACCTCTAGTTAGAGCTGCCGCGGTATTGATGTTTTCCTTACCGCACAAATTTGCAAAATATTTCCTACCGCCGCGGTTATTACCGCACGCACACAAAATAAAAAAAATAAGTTTGAATGCATTTTTTTTTTTAGTAGTAGTCTACTCTTTATAGCATATAGCCTGCCTCTAGTCTAAATGTCTATCTTTAGAGCAGTGGTTCTCAACTGGTCTAGCCTCGGGACCCAACATTTTCCTTAGTCATTAAGTCGCAACCCAAAATTTTTAACCACTATGATTTATGTAAAAAAAAAAATTGCAATAATACGCAATCTTTCAAAACATGAAATAAACACAAAAAAGTGCAACAAAAGTGCAACTATTGCTAAAAACCCAATGAAATAAAAGAATAATAAATAATATATGCTTCTTAGCAGATTTCTTAGCTTAACATAACATACCGGTACCTAAATTTGGGGGAACTAATGGGATAACTGAGTTTGCAACAAAAGTGCAACTAGGGCTAAAACCCAATGAAATAAAATAATAATAAATAATATGCTTCTTAGCAGATTTCTTAGCTTATCATAACAGACCTAAGTTTGGGGGAACTAATGGTAAATGGCTGCTTTTTTATATAGCGCTTTTATCCAAAGCGCTTTACAATTTGTTACTCACATTTTACCCATTCACACACCGATGGCGGAGGCAACCATGCAAGGTGCCAACCTGCTCATCGGGAGCAATTAGGGGTTAAGTGTCTTGCTCAAGGACACATCGACACGCTGCCTGGGAGGAGCAGGAATCGAACCGGGAACCTCCGGATTGCCAGACGACTGCTCTACCTCCTGAGCCACTGTCGCCCCTAATGGGATAACTGGGGTTGCAACAAAAGTGCAACTAGGGCTAAAAACCCAATGAAATTAAATAATAATAATAAATAATTATGCTTCTTAGCAGACTTCTTAGCTTAACATAACAGACCTAAGTTTGGGGGAACTAATGGGATAACTGGGATTGCAATAAAAGTGCAACTAGGGCTAAAAACCCAATGAAATAAAATAATAATAAATAATATGCTTCTTAGCAGATTTCTTATCTTAACATAACAGACTTACGTTTGGGGGAACTAATGGGATAACTGGGGTTGCAACAAAAGTGCAACTAAGGGCTAAAAACACAATGAAATAAAATAATAATAATAAATAATATATCCTTCTTAGCAGACTTCTTAGCTTAACATGCAGGGAACTAATGGGATAACTGGGGATGATGTTTGCTCCTGACAAGAGTCTCAAAGTCTGGGGTGATGGTAGACAAAGCAACTCTGAGGTCATGCTCAATGTCCAATCTGTTCCCCCGCTTTGTCTTCAGCTGGACCAGAGCTGAGAAGCCACTTTCACAAAGATAGGTAGTGAAAAAAAAAGAAAAGAAAAAAAAAATACTTTTTTTTTTACTTTTTTCTTTTTTTTTTACACACACATCCGCGACCCACTCAAAATGGCCCCGCGACCCACTTTTGGGTCGCGACCCACCAGTTGAGAAACACTGCTTTAGAGGATGACTTTGCAGCATGAATATTGTTTGGGATTCGGCAAGCACGCATTAGTTATTGAAAGTGAAACACGGATTTGAAGTTTCCCCTCTGGTCGTGCGCCGTTCACTCGGTGTCGCGGGCAGGGGTGGTTACCCCCCCGACCCTTTCTTATTATTATTACTATAAAGTTACTACTTTATAATAAAGGCATTCGTTTTGTGGCATTAACATTATATAGTTATACGTTCAATAACATCAGCGTATTTACCGGACCATAGCAAGGCAAGCAATACATATCTCAGTTCCTTTCTTTGCTCAGAGCGTGCTGAGTTGTCCCATTCTGCGGTCTGTTAATAAAGTTTTCAATCAGACAAGTGTATAGAACGAAGGGCTTTTATTACAACATTCGTTGCAGACAGTAAAATCATTATGTCTCGTTTAGTACTCCTGAGGAGCGATGGTAGTCCACTCCGGCGGGGAGCTAAAGCTAACGTTATTAGCCGTATTGTGATGAACGTGTGACGCGTCTCTCTTCTGACCAATCAGTGGTCTGCAATGTTTCACGTGACTTTTCTGGTACCCAATAGGGTCGCTTGGAACCTCGATAGAGGAGTAGGGTATATCTGCAGAGCCGCAAGCCCAACGAGAGGAGGGTACTTTATTATTATTATTATAAAAAACAGCGGTGATGCGGTATTCAGCCTACTCTGCGGTGGCCGTGATGTAACAGCGATACCGCGGTAATGCGGTAATCGCGGCAGCTCTACCTCTAGTAGAGCCAGACTGTCTCTCAGGAGGCTGACGGTGTGGTGGTCTGGGTGCTGGTTGTTATGACCAGGAATAGGGGATACCTGGCTCTCTGTTGTCGGGGTGCTTGTGGTGGTGGGAGAGCTCAGAGTGCTTCCTGTGTCCTTTCTAGATGCTGCCCCCTTCTTCAGAGTGGGGAAGTCCTGTCCAAAGGAGCCAAGGGCAGCTTCGTTACCTTGCACCATGACCATACCATTTTGGTAAAAGTTGACAGTCAGGAACCTTCTCTCTTGGTCCTTGTCTTCATCCTCAAAGATCTGAAGTTTTCTTCCCTTGCAGATTCCTTTCTTGATTACGAAGCCGTAGTGCTTTGATATGGCTGTATGTCATGCAGTAACATGCTCGGTGAAGAAGAGCAGGTTGGTAATAACACCAGTGTTTTTAGAGCGGTCAGCATATAGAGTCTCTGGGTATTCTCGTTGTAACCTATGTCTGAACTGTATTCTCCCGTTCTCTGATTTGATCTCTTCTGGATATTAAAAAAAACAGGGAAGGAAAATGCCTGCCGCTGTCCGTGCTGCTGTCTCAGTGTCCATGTTGCTATAGCAACTGGATAAACAAAGATGGGATGTTTAACTAGCTAATAATAAAAAAATAAAATAAAAATAAAATAAGAAAATAAAGATAAATAAAATTATTCTTTAGAAAATAGCTTTGCTCTTTTCACTGTACTATTATTATATATATATATATATATATATATATATATATATATATATATATATATATATATATATATATATATATATATATATATATATATATATATATATATATATATATATTTAAGCTGGGGCTCAGTGTAGGAAAAGACTGTGTAGCAAATCCAAGTTTGATAGATAAGCCCACCCTGAGGTTGTCCAGCTAAATATGATCTATACAGGTATAGCAGCCTTATTTATGGTGGATATGTAAACCTATCCTGGGGGTTTCCTAGCTAAATATGCTATAGAAACAGTCTTATAGCTAGCAAAAACGATCTTTTTCTAGCTAGCCCACCCTGAGGTTGTCCAGCTAAATATGATCTATACAGATATAGCAGCCTTATTTATGGTGGATATGTAAACCTATCCTGGGGGTTTCCTAGCTAAATATGCTATAGAAACAGTCTTATAGCTAGCAAAAACGATCTTTTTAAGCTAGTAGCTAACAGTATAAAGTACATTCATTTCAGCTTGATAGCTTACAGTTATATTTCCTACCTGGTTTGATATAAAAATCGATTTGCTCTTTGCAGTGTGTTATTATTTTCTTTTGGTTTGGAGGCTGGGACTCAAGGTGTAGGAAACAGCCTGTGTAGGTTGGAGCTCTCTCTCTCTCTCTCTCTCTCTCTCTCTCTCTCTCTCTCTCTCTCTCTCTCTCTCTCTCTTTCTCTCTCTCTCTCTCTGTCTCTCTCTCTCTCTGGTGCACGTGCACTAGTTTGGGGCTCAGTCTCTGGCCTGACGATATGTATTATACTTAAAGCAACCTTTCCACAAATACAAGAGAGACCCAGAGTGTAGATTCTGGGTTATGACGGTCAGTTCATTTTGATTGCAGTTGACATTACTCGGTTATAAAGAAAGCTTGTTCCTGTTATGTTTTCTGTTCTTGTTTATTCTATATTTGCATAGGAGAGGGAAAAAAAGCCAGTTTTCGCCTGCTGATGAAGGCCTGCGCTTAGTTGAACATACCCAACTAAGTTGGATAAGAAGAGACTGAATGTCATGGTAAACTCTTTATATTACAGTGAACCGTTTATTATTATATTATTATTATAATCATAATAATAATAATAATAATAATAATAATAATAATAATAATAATAATAATAATAATAATAATAATAATAATAATAAATACATAAATGGTATTTATATAGCACTTTCCTAGAACTCAAAGTCACTTTTCATCCAGGGGTGGGGGTAGTGAGCATAACACAAACACACACGGAGGGGGGGGGGGGCTAGGAGAAGAGATGGGTCTTGAGGCAGGTTTGTAAAATGGACCGACTCAGAGTCTCTATCGTCTTGGGGTCGTGTGACTTCCAGAGCCTGGGGGCTGCCCTGGAGGAAGATTTGTCCCCCGAAAACTGCATATGTTGGATTTGGGAGTGGAGAGAGAGGTTGAGGTGCATCTGAGAGACCAAGATGGTCGTTGGTGCTGGGGGGGGGGGGCTTGAGATTGGGCAGCTGCAGTAGGCAGACACTGTAATAATTTCCGCACAATTTCTAACCTCAAGTCACCTTAGATCTCATATGTTATTATTTTCCATCACTCTATCCTTAAATCTGTGCTTGACTATGTGGATTCCATAATTTATGCTAACGAGACCCAAACTCCTGTTTGCTTAACTCTTTCAGTGCCACGCCTGGTTTTCCGTTTTACCGCTTGAATGCCACCATCGGCGCCAATGTTAACGTTAATATCGCCTAATCTATGTTTTAAATTATGGCTATGTGTCTAATCTGCCCATCGCATTATCAAAGACTATTTTCCAGTCAGTGCTGTGAAGACAGATTGTTTTTTTATCGCGTCGTTTCCATTTCAGAGCAGTTAGAAAAGCCCCCGTTTTGATATAAAAAACAGCTCATTCTGGAGCATTCTATGAAAATCGTCTTTTAGTGGAATATTCCACAACGTTGATATTCGTCGGCCTTTTTATGAATCGTTTTCAAATAAACGCTAGATGATCAATATTATACGTGCACGCAAGCACATTACGGCCGCGCACTGATAATCGCTCCGTTGATTACCTCACAGAGTTTTACAGTGAAACCGAAAGAAGACATTTCACAAAACAGCTTATAACTTCATCAAACTTACTCCGATTATCCTACCACTGATAACATAGAGTCCTTACCTGACATCAGATGGTATCCAACTGGTATATTCCAATTCCTGATCACCATTAGAAAAAAATCGATACGTGTATGGATCCAACGCGACACAGTAGATCTCTATGATCGGCGGGGATCTGAGGCTCCAGAATGAACTCTGGTAACCCCGGCTGGATCAGTGAACTGGAAAATGTGGAGTACCGGATTTTTTTCCCCATTCATTTTCATTGAGTCCATTCCAAAATCACTTATGTCATCTGGGAGACGACAGGGGGCGCTTTTTTCCACAGTGATCGTCGGCGCCCCTCGGCTATACTCGGGTAGGCTCGGGTGATGCAAAATTTTTTCAGATTGCAAAAAAAAAAAAAAAAAAAAACGAGAAATCTCGTGAGTGGCTAGCAACCACCTATAAAAAAACACGAGAAATCTCGTGAGTGGCACTGAAAGAGTTAAGTAGGACTCCTTTTTATCTGGCTAAGCCTTCATGTTTCTTTCTAGAGGGAGAGAGGGAGAGAGAGGGAGGGCAGAGGATGAATGGTGAATTGTTTATATTGATCGAAGCTCTGGAGGCTGACCTCCCAGCGTGCCTCTCGGTTTGATGAGATTCTGGTTGTTCCCTGCAAATCTGGTCACTGCTGGAATTTAATACCAGCCAGCGGCCTCCAACATCCGGCCCACCGATCTCCCTCGAAAGGATGTTCCTGCCTCCATGCGTGTTGAATGGACTCTTAACAAAAAGAGAATCATCCATACGCCCCAGAGTAATGGAGTTTGCATTCATCCCAAGGGAGGGCGAGAAACACACTCTAAATATAGGCCCGGGTTTTCCATTGTTGTTTTCCTCACGTATACAAGGGCACTGCAACGTTAACGCCGGAATTATCAAGGGGATTAATTTATTTAAAGATTTGTAATTGTGAAATTAAGGATAATTGGGTTGCGCACAAAGGGAAACCAGATAAAGGCTCTAATGATTCATTTGAGGTTTTTTTTAGCAACTGACTTCACAGCACTCGCTGGATTCTTACAGTCGATGATGATGCTGGGATGATGACTTCTCTCAACATGTTCTTTTCTTTTTTTTTTTTTTTTAATTCTTTTGCGTTTTTATCGCTTTATTTCTACTGGGCAGTCCAGTAGGGAAAGACAGAGGAGGAATGGGAGTCGGCAAATAACGACTGGTTCGGGAGTCGAACCCGGGTCGGCCGTGCCGCGGCTGAGCGAGCTATGTGGTTCGCCACTGGGGCGCCCAACATGTCCTTTTCTTAACAACTTTAAATCTTCCGTCACACCCCCTCCTCCGGCTCTTTCAAACGCACGCAGGCCCACTGTGTTGAGAGTTGATTTGAAGTTAGTAGAGATGAGGTTGGTATGCTGTGGCACGTCTGAACTGAAGTTAGTAGAGATGAGGTTGGTATGCTGTGGCACGTCTGAACTGAAGTTAGTAGAGATGAGGTTGGTATGCTGTGGCACGTCTGAACTGAAGTTAGTAGAGATGAGGTTGGTATGCTGTGGCACGTCTGAACTGAAGTTAGTAGAGATGAGGTTGGTATGCTGTGGCACGTCTGAACTGAAGTTAGTAGAGATGAGGTTGGTATGCTGTGGCACGTCTGAACTGAACTGACTTCATATTTTTCGAGGAAGACGGGCAGGGAGGAGCCAGCAGCGTCAGTATGTAGATGGCTGTCTAAGCAGCAAGCCAGATGGGTGCTTTTCAACAAGTCCTGAATCTGTTTCACACTTTCCCAAGGTTCACTCTGCTCGGCAGAGAGAGACAGAGAGAGAGAGGGGGGGGGGGGAGAGAGAGAGAGAGAGAGAGAAAGAAAACCCAGAAAAACCCTCCCACCACCACCCTCCTGCAGAAATCTGAATTGTATATGTGATGAAGGATATTCAGTATCGCTTGCGATATCATATCTCGTAGTCCCCGGAGGTACAATGCATATGCATTAGGTAAACGAGATGAGCTGGTAAGATGTGCATTTTTAATGGCACATTTGCTCTTTGAGCGAGGGTTGGTGAGGAGGCCCCTCTCACATCACATTTTGATCGTCGCTGCAGAAGTTGACGGATCCGTCTGTAAGTGCCGCGATAAGGCTGGTGTGGTTGCAGAGCGAAGAGGAGGGAGAAGCACCTTTGGGCAGGCTGGCTGGCTGGCTGGCTGGCTGGCTGGCTGGCTGGCTGGCTGGTGATGAATATTGCATGGCACTGAGCGTGGGGGGCTGGTGAACACTGAGGATGGGAGAGGGCCCCCCTGCCTGGCTCCGCGATGCCCCTCTCTCTTTCTCGACGGGAGACGGCACCTCTCTCTGGCAGCCGCTGGCACCGCTGGGCTGTCACCTCACACCTCCTCCCCTCTGCTGCTTGTCTCCCTCTCTTTCTCTCTCTCCCTGTCTCCCACATCCCTCCTTCCTCTCTCCATGTGTCTGTCAGTTGTGCTTGGCGACGGTGTCATCACCGACCTGCCCATATCACACTTCCTCCGCTGTGCCTCTTCTCTCTCTCTCTCTCTCTCTCTCTCTCTCTCTCTCTCTCCCTCCCTCCCTCCCTCTCCCTTTCTCTCTCTTCCTCTATCCTGATCTGCCTCTTTTCTCTCTCTCTTTCTCTTCTTCTCTATTTTGTCTCGTACCCTTTGTCTCTCTCTCTCCATTCTCTCTCCCTCGCCCTCTCTCTCTCGTTGCTCCTTGGCGACTGTGCGTCACCTTTACGCCGCGACACACTGTCCCTCACAGACGCTACCCACAATGCCTTGCGCCGTTCCCCACTTAATCCCCCTGCATTTGGGTCCCACATCACAGAAGGGAACGATGCGAGTGGGCAGATTTGTCATGCCCCATGTCACTAGTGATGGATCGCTGCGTACATTCCAGACAGACAAAGGAGGTCCGGTGCTGAGAGATGGCGTAGTGGTTAAGGCTCCTGCCTCTGGCGCCACGCGTACCTCTGCTCTACCCCTCCTTGAATCCTGCCAGTCCTGTCGTGTGTCTCCTCTACTCTTGTCTCCCTCTCAGCCTTCCCACTGTCTCAATATAAATATCATTGGTGGAGTGGGCTGCTCACTCTCCTTTTAACCCTTTCACTACCACACTACAGAAGGTTAACCCTTTCATTGTGGTAGTGAAAGGGTTAACCTTCTGTAGTGTGGTAGTGCAAGGGTTAACCCGTTGTAGTGTGGTAGTGAAAGGGTTAACCTTCTGTAGAGTGGTAGTGAAAGCGGTAACCCTTTGTAGTGTGGTAGTGAAAGGGTTAACCCTTTGTAGTGTGGTAGTGAAAGGGTTAACCTTCTGTAGTGTGGTAGTGAAAGCGTTAACCCTTTGTAGTGTGGTAGTGAAAGCGTTAACCCTTTGTAGTGTGGTAGTGAAAGGATTAAAGAGAAATACCACTCTGGGTCTCTCTTGTACTTGTGGCAACGTTTTTACTTACAAAGTTAAAAAGAAGCTCACAGCCAGCTCTGTGCATATCGTCAGGCCAGATATATTTGCACTAAATTACTGCGCCGCATGCTCCCAGCGTTTCCCACGTTACAAAGGACTCCGCAGAGGTTAAAAAAGGCGGGCGTTGGACAACGCCAGTCAAAGGCTGTCACTCCTACCGAACACACACCAAGGAGTTTACGGGCTGAGCATTCAGTTCTCTGTTACCTGAGGATGGTGGGAAACTCATCGAGAGAGGTGATCAAGGTATCGGGAAATTCAAAATGACCCGCCCATTGTGTGAGGATGGAGCTAAGTGTCATTGAGTGAGGGTGGAGCTAAGCGTCATTGAGTGAGGGTGGAGCTAAGTGTCATTGAGTGAGGGTGGAGCTAAGTGTCATTGAGTGAGGGTGGAGCTAAGCGTCATTGAGTGAGGGTGGAGCTAACTGTCATTGAGTGAGGGTGGAGCTAAGTGTAATTTAGTGAGGGTGGAGCTAAGTTTCATTGAGTGAGGGTGGAGCTAAGTGTCATTTAGTGAGGGTGGAGCTAAGTTTAATTTAGTGAGGGTGGAGCTAAGTGTCATGGTGACGTCTGGCTCCACCAATGAGCACCTCCTGCGGCCAATGTTCCTGAGCAGAGATCACTTTGCCGATCAGCCACATAGAGAGAATTGATCAGTTATGTCTGAACTAGCGTGATGGGCGACCCACAGGAACACACACACATGCACTGAGTCGCTGATGAAATGTTCTCTGCACCTCCCATCCCGAGCGCCGCGCCCGGGGACCAATCCAAGTGGAGAACATGCAAACTCCACGCAGAAAGGTTAACCACTACACCAGCGTGCCGCAGATTTGTGTTTGGGGCTTAAAGAGTTGAAGAAGCCCTGCCCCAGGCCTGGCTTGGATTGATCTTATTTGACATATCTCATATCTGATGGTTATGGACAGGTGGCTATATCAGTTCTTGCCTGGAGTTTTTCTAGGAATTACTTGGCATGAAACTGACCCCAGGTCAGTGCTCACTGCTGTGCCACATGTGGCTGATGGTCGATGACAAAGGTTGGGTTGTTTGGATAAATTAATGGACGGATGGACAGATGGATGGACGGAGAGAATGGACGGACGGATACAGATTGTTGTGTGGACAGGTGGACAAATGGATGCATGGACACGATGGACAGACGGATGGATAGATGGGTGCATGAACCCATCTATGTGCCCTTGTCTTCTGAGTCGTGAAGGTCCAATAGGCCAGAGATGTTCTCCTGTGTACAGGACGCACACGCACGCACACACACACACACACACACCTACACACACACACACACCTACACACACACACACACACACACACACACACACACACACACACACACACACACACACACACACACACACACACACACACACACACACACACACACACACACACACATCCCGCTCTCCCCCCACAAACCTTTCCTCCCACTGTCGCTTGCCTCATGACCTCGTCGTTGCTCAGGGTCATTCCCTCTTGCGTGTTTGTGTCTCCAAACACATATGTGTGTGTGTGTGTGTGTGTGTGTCAGGGCCTTGTGTGCGTCAGCTGGAAGCTCCCTGACTGCGTGACATGCCTGTGTGGAGGATGAGACGGGCCGTCAGTCAGCTGCGGTCAGGCTGGCCTTTGTAGGCCGGGCCAGGGGGCGAAGAGGTGCCGCAAATGGCCTGTGAAGTTTACATACACTGCCCACTGCTAAACAGATTAGCTCTAATGAAGTGTCTAATGCCGGCCGGCGGCTGACATAATCCTGCCTGGCAGCCCGGCCCCATGGCTGCCAAAAAAGCCGCCCCCCCTCCGGCCCTCCACCGCCCTCGCACCGCCCTCTCCCGCCCTCGCACGGCCCCTGCCGCCACCCAGGGCGCCTCCACGCGGGGAGGTGCCCGCCGTTAATCACGCTGGACAGTGTGCGATCTGACATGCAAATGTAGGTCATTGCATATGTAAATGTGTGATTATGGGGCCGGCATGCCAGGACACATTAGCGAGACTGTGCTCTCAGCAGGCGCCTGTCACAGCGCTTTAGAGGCTCATGCTAACATTTGTCAAGCTACCATGCAGCGAGTGAAAGCAATGCCCCCTTGTCCTCATCTCTCTCTCTCTCTCTCTCTCTCTCTCTCTCTCTTTCTCTCTCTTTCTCTCGCTCTCTCTCTCTCACACTGTCTCTCTCTCTCTCTCTCTCTCTCGCACATGCTCTCCCTCTCTCTCTCACACTCTTTCTCTCTCTCGCATGCTTTCTCTCTCTCTCTCTCTCTCTCTCTCTCTCTCTCTCTCTCTCTCTCTCTCTCTATCTCTCTCACTGTCTCTCTCTCTTCTCTCTCTCTCTCTCTTTCTCTCTCTCTCTGCCAATCTAATCCTCATGGCCTACCCACCTTGTGTGAACAAAAGCAATAGTGACCATGCAAATAAATCAACATAATAAAATATTTTATCGTATTATTAATTGTATTGCACTTTTATTATATTTCTTACATAGGGACCTAAATTGATAGCCACATTTTTATATATATTTTTATAAAAAATAAAATTAGTTTTTTATGGAAGTTTAAATTCCTATGATATGTTGAATAGTGTTATTGATTGTACCGTGTGGACTGTAATTTCTACAGTATTAGTCATGTTTTGGATTGTAATGGTACAGTGAGAAGATAAAAAAGTGTTATAATGCTGAACAATGGTAAACGGAACAGTGGATATTATATATAATAATAATATTTTGTTAACCTATCGATTATCATGGTATAATAATAATGGTCATGTATTGTTCTGGATTTTGGTATATATATATATTTCTTTAATGGTATTGATCTGTGCCACTTCAAGTATGGAGTTATTCACTGTTTGTTGTAACATTAAACAATACAGAAATCGAACAGTGTAATAATAATAATAATAATAAAAAGAATATATATAAAAGAAAATATATATAATCATATTAGTCTGGATTTGAATGGTATTCCTCAGTGCCATTACAAGTACAGAGTTATATACCATTTGCTGTAACCCTGAACACTATGGAAGTCGGAACAGTGGAATAATAATAGTATTATTCTAATGGTATCTATTAGCAAACTACAGTAAGACTTTCTTGGCATTAGCTGAACAATAGGAGCGCGTCTCGGTGCGTCACGCTGGCTGTCAGAGTGGCTCCCAGACAGCTGGGGATGACGGCGGTGTCATGCTGAAAAATGCACACACCTCCGTCGTGTTAATTGGACGGGGCATCTCGTTGGCTCGCGCCTCTTCTCTCTGCTGTCAGCTTAGAAAACAATGAAGTGCCTAAATTGGTTGGTCCCTTGCTCTGCCCCCCCCCCCCCCCGCCATTCCTTATACAGGGCTGTTTCCTTTCACTTGGTGTGTGTGTGTGTGTGTGTGTGTGTGTGCAAGTGTGTGTGCGTTTCTCTGCATTTGTGAGTGTCTTTTTATGTGTGTGCATTAATCCTCTGTGCATGATGCCGTTCTTTAGGTTTGTGCCGTCAGTGTAAAGACAATTAATTGAGTTTTGATAACCAGGCTACTTATCCCCCTAAAAACCCGAATAGATTTTGAGGCAATTAGCGCCGATCTCAGTTAATCACACACTACTAGGTATTCATTAACTCATTCAGCGCCAGAGGGCACTGTTTACTGTTACTGTTGAAAGGCCAGCACTTTAAAGTATACAAATACGTGGCGGTGTTTGCAGGGCTAAAACTATAGTATATATTATAGCTATGGATATAATAATATTGCCCATTTGACATCTAGTATGTATCGTTCAATTTGTAAAAAAAATATAAATAAAAAATGCATCCATACATTCCTGTTTTATACCGTGGTGAATATGAGTATAGTTTTAGAGTAATCCTGTCTAATCCCAGAAAACGACGCTATGCAGCAATACGTGCATTTCACTAAAAACGTGCATTTTCTCGCCTGTATACGCTACTATTTCGAAATCAACTCTATATTATCGGTATTATGTTTCATCATGAATGCATGAAAGGGTGGGGGGGGGTAGTTTTTTTATGCTTTGATCATCACCAACAGAATACGTTACACAGTACATTACACACATATACGGTCCGGAAGGAATTATTGGATCAAGGCAAGATTGATACCATATAGCCCTTACATTGACTAGGATGTACCCCAAAAAGAATATTCCAATTATCTGATCGTTCCATTCCAAGTATTGATGTCGATCGTGTCCATAACATAATCCACCAAAGAACATGAATCGGGATTGTTTGATTCTTATAAATCCATGCGTTATAAGCGCTCGTCATGCCCGACTAGGAAAAGTCCGCCCGGACCTATTTAATCGACACACATGCGAATACAGAGAGTTTCAAAGGATGTGCAATACAGGCCGCAAACCCACCAGGGAGCGGTATTGGACTTTTGCGATCTCAGACCCATTCCCAATGATAACACCAGGCTCCCTGGATGGATATGAATGGAAATAGCGAATAAAAGAAATAACGACCAAAACCCGACTATACTCTGGTCTGGCACTGAACGTTCGGCGAGTTAACCCGACTATCATCGGGTCTGGCGTGGAAAGTGTTAAGGCTCTTGTGATTTATTTTATGTATTTATTTTATGTATTTATTTTTCATTACATTTACATTTACATTTAGTCATTTAGCTGACGCTTTTATCCAAAGCGACTTACAAGTTCTGTACGACAAGTCATCAGGAAGGGTACAACTCTATCAGCTGAGTAACAATGTTCATCAAAATGTTGCGTGTTACAGTGTAGGTTAGTTTATTAGGACAAGTGCATGACAGTAAGGTTAGTTAGGGTTAGGTTTTTTTTTTATTTTTTTTATATTATTTAAGATAATGGTTGAAGAAGTGCGTCTTTAGTCGATGGCGAGAGATTGGACGGGATTCGGCTGTCCTAACTGGGGTGGGTAGTTCATTCCACCATTGTGGGGCAAGGACTGAGAATAGGCGGCTTCTCTTTGATGACCCTCCCGGAGCTTGGATAGGAGTAGGTCTGAGGCGGCCAGAAGATGCAGAGCGTAGGGTGGAGCAATTCTGTTTTGCTTAGGTTCAGTTTGAGGTGGTTGGTCGTCATCCAGGCGGAGATGTCGGACAGACAGGCCGAGATCCGCTCAGAGACGTGGAAATGTGGGAATGTATTTCATGTTATGGCTGCCCCCATTAATGATGTCATCAAATATTGTCTCATCTATCCAACAATGCAAAGTGTATCTAGGGCTGGGCGATAAAATGATAACGATAATTATCGCAATATTATTATTATATATATTTTAATAATCTATCGGTCGATAATAATAGAAATAATAATAAAAATTTAAAAAAAATGTGTGGCCTGCAACAGGGCAGTTTTATAACCAGAGATAGTGGACAGACTTGTCTTTCTTGCCTGCAACTTAAAGTAATGGCTTTGCTTGTCCAAATGACAATACTGACCAAATTGAGATTTCTTTTTCTCTTGTCCATTTATTTAGTTTGCTTTCTAATTTAAAATACAGTTTGAAACCGTCTGTACACAGTAGGCTATGTGTGCTAGCAGAGCTAGACTCCAGTCACGAGTCACAGTGCACATGTGCGGTGGTTTGTCCACCAAAAAAGCAGAGCCAGAACTATTCAACTCCCCTGGAGCCACAGCCAGCAGAGAAGCCTGTTTACTTTCGCTTTCAAACCAGCTGCAGCCTGAGAACTCGACTGTGAGGGGCTGTAACACGATGGCGGCAATGACAAAGAATTCCTGCAAAATAAACATACATTATATTGTAAAAAAAAAAATCATATCGCCCAGCCCTATGTCTATCCCATAATGCATCTTTTGCTGTTAGCAAGCATTAGCGCTAACTAGGGATGCCCCGATCGATCGGCCAGCGATCGGTATCGGCCGATATTCAGTATAAATATGAGATTGGTGAATTCCGATAATGCTTTATTTTCGCCGATCGAAAAACATGATCCAATTCTCAGCGGAGATCTCACTCGCTGACTTCTTTCTCAAGCACACCGCTGCTGCTACTGCAGCGCACTGCCCCTCCTCCTCCTCCTCCTCCTCCCCCTGCCCCTCCCAGACTCATGTCAACAGAGGCTCCGGCAATAGTTCTCCGTGAGACCTACGTGAGCTAACGTTAGCTACCTAGCTAACGTTACTGTTTAAACAAAACTACACAGTCAACTATTCACTTTAGTTTAATACATGATGCATTGTCTAACTGGCTAGCTACTGATAGCTCCTGATATCAACAAATGAGCATTTCAGTTTAAGAATGATAGGGATGCCCGTGCCGATCGATCGGCCAGCATGAGACCTCCGTTAGCTAGGTAGCTAACGTTAGCTCATGTTAGCTCACGGTTTTAACTAAATGACCCAGTAAATTAAATAGTTCACTTTATTTTAATACATGATGCATTGTCTAACGTCATCTAGCCGGCTAGCAGTAGCAACAGATAGCTCCTGATATCAATGTCTTATAACATAATTGACATTATTCGCTTTTGCAGCTGAACATTGGCTAATTAGCTATCATGCTTCATAACAACACTGCGAAGATGGCAATGCTGAATGTGATTTGACCAAAGCAGAGTATACACACAGACAGTGGAGCTGTTTGCAGATAGCGAGCATTTTGACTTGTTGCGTGGTGGCGATGTCTCGCAGATAATACAACTACAAGTATAATTATATAATATATATATTTAATATATAAAAAAATATATATATATTTAAATATATATATTTTTTTATAAAACCAAAAACGATCGGTATCGGCCGATATGGCTCATAGACGATCGGTGATCGGTATCGGTGGCAAAAAACGTGATCGGGGCATCCCGAGCGCTAACATTTGCTACCAAATAATATTTATCCATATTATTACAGCAAACGCTAGTTGGTGTTAATGGAAGATTAACAGTAGCTAGTGACAGCTGCAGCATTGGTAGCGGACTTTCACTTTTGGTAGCTAATATTATCGCTAATGCTTGCTAGCATCAAAAGGTGAAATTATGCCCAGTTCCGGCATTTGCAGCTTGGCCTACAAACAAGTGATTTTGAAGTTTCTTGGTTTGAAGTTTGTTTTTGTAGATCAGGGGGATGAATAAACAGCCCAGATAACCACCCTGGGGTAGTAGCAACAGCGGGCAGTCTCCCATTGTGTGTGTGTGTGCGTGTGTGTGTGTGTGTGCAGGTGCGAGCGCCTAGCTAGAGGAGTTCTGTGCCTTTGGTCTGCAGTTTGTTTTCATGCTGACTTGGTCTGACTAGGAAACAAAAATGAAAAGAATGGATTACCCGCCCGCCTCCCCCCCCGTTTCCCCCCCCCCCCCCCCCCTCCTGTGTGTGTGTTTCAACGCTGAGGCGATATCTTCATGCTGTTGATCTCTCATGAACAGACTCACTGATACCATAAACACACACATGCACATGCACATGCACATCACACACACACAGACACACACACACACACACACACACACACGCACACACACACACACACACACACACACACACACACACACACACACACACACACACACACACACAGTCATGCATGCACACAAATATGTAGATATGTAGATACTGTAGATGTCCCTCCCTCTCTCTATCTCTCTTTCTCTCTCGCATGCTTTCTCTCTCGCATGCTTTCGCTTTCGCTCTCTCTCTCTCTCTCTCTCTCTCTCTCTCTCTCTCTCTCTCTCTCTCTCTCTCTCTCTCTCTCCCCCCCCCACAAATATCTAGATACTGTAGATGTAAACATGCACATTCAGACTCATACACATGGTAAGAATTCAAGAATTAAATTCCCATGTACAGTACATGAATGCACACACACATCCCCACCCCACACAAACACAAACATATTCCCTCCCATCTCCTCTTCCTTCCTCCTCCCTCCTCCTGTGGCCTCTCGGTGCCTGCAAGCTGCTCCCTCGGTGCTGTGGACTGTTGCTGGTGACGTGTGTGTTTCTCATATCTGTCGTATTGCTGCTGCCGACGGCCCGCACCACTTTACTAAAGGTCCTGAAAGGTCACGCAGCGAGCTCTGTGTGTTTGTTCACACGTCACCTCAGAGGGGCTCATCGCTCATCTCTGTTTTGGAGGTGTGTTTAATTGTAGATGGCTGGAGTGTCACACGTCTAAGAAGAGAAGAGAGGAGGGGAGAGGAGATGAGGGGAGGGGGGAGGAGAGCAGAGGGGGGAGGAGAGCAGAGGAGAGGAATGCACTTGTGTTATTGTGAATGAGTGTTATCGGCTGGGTATTAAAACTCTATGGAGCCGCCCCAGATGTTACATCTGGGTGACGTCACATGTTCTCTGATCTTTAGCTTCAGGAGAGAGTGGTACATGCTCACAAATACTGACTCACATGTGTTGGTGTCCTTCAAAGGCCGCTGCTTTTCAACCATAACCCTGCCATTCAGTTGTGAATAGGACTTGTGATCATCAGACACAGTTCACGAGACACAGAACACATAGACACTACAGACAAAAGCAACGTTACAAAATGGTCAAACAAAACATCTGCACACAGAAAACGTGGTTACAATAGGCTTCACCATAGCCTTAAATATATTTAGTGTTACCAAGCTTTGGATCTTCAGATCGGACTGGAGATTGTTCCATGGAGATGAGATGAGGGAAGATGAGAATAGAGGATATGATGAGAGGAGAAGAGAGGTGAAGAGATTACATAAGGGGAGAGGAGATGAGGAGAGAGGAGATTAGATGAGGCAAGAGGAGAAGAGAGGAGATTAGATGAGGAGAAGAGATGAGATGAGATGAGATGAGGGAAGATGATAGGAGAGGAGATGAGATGAGGGAAAAGGATAGGATAGGAGAAGAGATGAGTTGAGATGAGGGGAGATGAGATGAGGGAAGGAAGTTAAGGAACGATTAGGATTCAGGTTATTAAAAAAAAGTTGAAATACCCCTTTAATGGTACATATCCTGCTACCTAGCAACAGTTTCCATTGCATGTTACTGGGAGTGCATTACAAGAGGGACACATGATAAGCACTAGTGGTGGTTTTACCACCGGCTAGTCCAGCAGAAGTCACTTCAGAGGCGTTGGCAGCAGGCCAGCCTGAGCGTGTTGACAGGCCTTGGCATAGAGAGCAGGGAGGAGGACAAGGGAACCTAATGATCTGATGAGATGGAAGAACTGCTGGCTGCATCACAAACACCACTAGTGTGCATACTAGGAGTAGGGCTGTAACCATGTATCCATTCACTGATCAACGTCATCGTCTTTAACACTTTCAGTGCCCAGCAGGGGGTGCACATTTAGTGCTTGAATGCCCACCATCCACTTCAATGTTAACGTTAATATCGCCTAATCTATGTTTTAAATTATGGCTATGTGTCTAATCTGCCCGTCGCTTATCAATGACTCATTTTCCAGTCAACATTGTCGAAGCGGATTTTTCTTTTATCGGTTCATTTCCGTTTTATAGCATTTTGAAAAGCCCTCGTTTTCAAGAAAAAAAAAGATTCTGTGATAAACGCCCTGGAACTGGAATATTCTAGAATGTTGTCATTTTTCGGCCTATTTATGAATCGTTTTCAAATAAACGCTAGATTATCGATAGTATGTGTACGTATGCACGCTGGTGCCGCGAGCTGAAAATCGATTCTCTTAGTTCCTGATCGCTCGCACAGTCAAACAGCCATATCACACAGGGGAAAAGCTTATATCTCAGTGAAAACAGGTCTGATTATCCTAAGACTGGTAAAATAGATTCCTTACCTGAGATCAAATGGTATCCAAAAAGATTATTCCAAAAGGGTGCATTACCATCTAGGAGACGATAGGGGGCGCTTTTTTCACATCTGAGCGCCTGGTGGGGCTGGTTTACCAACGGTAGACTCGGTTGATGAAATATGAATTCAGATCGCTAATAAAAAAATAAAACGATATTTCTCGTCGTGGGCACTCAATGGGGGGGCTGATAACACGAGTTATGTCGTGATGGGCATTCAAAGTGTTAAGATAGGTATTTTATTTTGAAATTCCCACCGCACGTCCGTGTCACCGTTTCCATCCAAGCGCACGTCCTCCTTGCTAAGCGCTCAGACAGTGCTAGCTGCTAGCTAGCGGCGCCAGGCGGATAATGGAAAGCGGCCAAGAAAAAGACAATGAGAATATTTGCTCCCCTCTTGGGAATAAATCAGCAGAGTGGAAATAATTTTGGTTTTGGAAGAAAGACGGGTCAACGGACAAAACACATCCTTACGCTGGGACCTCACCAGGCGCAAGCACACGCGGGTTTCGTGCGAGAACAGCGCGCGTGGCCGTCCACACCGAGTCCGACTTCAGAGCGGGCGAAAGCGCACGGAGGAAGGCACATTTACATTGGAACAGCTGTAAATGCCTAGTCTATATGCAAAGTCAGTCCCTGTTTGAAGATTTTTTTAAGATTTCCAGTTCCAGTGTTCTATTGTCCATTTTGCATGTATAACCAGTTATTATCTAATTAATTAGAATGTTCGAATACATTTTAGAATGATGAAATCAGTGTGACTGTACTCCTGTAAAAGTATAGTATGGTTTATTTGTATTGGGAAAGATACATTAGCTGGTTAAACAACATCTATTTGTGTGGTAATAATGCAGATATTGAGTGTATTTCTGTGAAAATGCGCATGGCGCACGCCTCTGAATCCAACCAAAGTGTAAAGATTCGCTTCCCGCCTGCGAGTCGCCTGCCCGCACACTACCGGTGTGAACAGCAACGCCCGTTAACATGGGAGCGAAAGTGAAGCGCCTCACGCCCGCGTCCTGCGTTCGGTGGGTTTGGGTCGTTATGCAAACAATGCCGTTACAAGATAAAATACTCTGGAGATGAAACGTACTGTACCTGGCCGGGCTTCGCACTAACGTGTCAAGTTCACCCTGGAAGCCTTAGTGCTCAATTCAGATTGATTGCTCAGATCTGATGTTTTTTGTTTGGCTCTTCACATTATTCAAAAAACGTGGCCAACACGTATGCACCATGTAACGGATCAGTACTTGGTATCGGTCCCTACCTTTTTTTCAGATAATCAATCATTATTTACGATTTTAAAAATCTAAACACGGTAGAATAACATATATAGACAATGTACCCACGGATGTATCTCACAGCTCCCTGTAGAATAAAGCTCTCTCCTAGTGTGTAGAATAAAGCTCTCTAGCTCTCTCCTAGTGTGTAGAATAAAGCTCTCTAGCTCTCTCCTAGTGTGTAGAATAAAGCTCTCTAGCTCTCTCCTAGTGTGTAGAATACAGCTCTCTAGCTCTCTCCTAGTGTGTAGAATAAAGCTCTCTAGCTCTCTCCTAGTGTGTAGAATAAAGCTCTCTAGCTCTCTCCTAGTGTGTAGAATAAAGCTCTCTAGCTCTCTCCTAGTGTGTAGAATAAAGCTCTCTAGCTCTCTCCTAGTGTGTAGAATACAGCTCTCTAGCTCTCTCCTAGTGTGTAGAATACAGCTCTCTAGCTCTCTCCTAGTGTGTAGAATAAAGCTCTCTAGCTCTCTCCTAGTGTGTAGAATAAAGCTCTCTAGCTCTCTCCTAGTGTGTAGAATAAAGCTCTCTAGCTCTCTCCTAGTGTGATACGTCGGTGTAATGCTCATCAGCCGCCTGTCAGCCGCCTGAAGCAGCATCTCAGCGAAATAAAGAAAAGAAGGAATATAGAGAAGATGGATGTTTTCTTACCGCAGAACAGAGAAGAATGAATATAGAGAAGATGGATGTTTCCTCCCACATCCTGTCCTTTCTTTTCTGCTCTCACTGCGGTGGCAAAGACTGTACTGTACATGATTATTGTAACGTTGTAAATGTGTTTCTATTGTGTGTAGTGGTCTCTGTGCATGTTTGTGTATTTTGTATGTGCGTGTGTTTGTTAGTATGTATATAAGTATGTGCATAATGTGTGTGTGTGTGTACACACACAGGCATGTTTGTGTTCAGATTGTGCTCGGTTTCTGCTGTGGGGTGTAAACCCACACCTACTGTACCTTAACCCTGACTGTAACCTCATTGGACCTCACGCCCCACCTTAACCCTGTCTGTAACCTCATTGGACCTCACGCCCCACCTTAACCATGTCTGTAACCTCATTGGACCTCACGCCCCACCTTAACCCTGACTGTAACCTCATTGGACCTCACGCCCCACCTTAACCCTGACTGTAACCTCATTGGACCTCACGCCCCACCTTAACCCTGACTGTAACCTCATTGGACCTCACGCCCCACCTTAACCCTGACTGTAACCTCATTGGACCTCACGCCCCACCTTAACCCTGACTGTAACCTCATTGGACCTCACGCCCCACCTTAACCCTGACTGTAACCTCATTGGACCTCACGCCCCACCTTAACCCTGTCTGTAACCTCATTGGACCTCACGCCCCACCTTAACCCTGACTGTAACCTCATTGGACCTCACGCCCCACCTTAACCCTGACTGTAACCTCATTGGACCTCACGCCCCACCTTAACCCTGTTTGTAACCTCATTGGACCTCACGCCCCACCTTAACCCTGACTGTAACCTCATTGGACCTCACGCCCCACCTTAACCCTGTCTGTAACCGCATTGGACCTCACGCCCCACCTTAACCCTGTCTGTAACCTCATTGGACCTCACGCCCCACCTTAACCCTGTCTGTAACCGCATTGGACCTCACGCCCCACCTTAACCCTGACTAACCTCATTGGACCTCACGCCCCACCTTAACCCTGTTTGTAACCTCATTGGACCTCACGCCTCACCTTAACCCTGTCTGTAACCGCATTGGACCTCACGCCCCACCTTAACCCTGTCTGTAACCTCATTGGACCTCACGCCCCACCTTAACTGCCCACTGGACACGGTTAGGCCTAACAAAATTAATAGTTGGTTTCAGGTTGGTTGTCAGTTTGGCCATGGGTAGGTAGGGAATTTATTTTATTTAATTTTTTTATTTTATTCTTTCCCACGGCGACTATGGATAGGGAATTTCTTTATTTAATTAAAATGTTCACAACAACATGGATGCATGTACTCTGCCAGCATGTTTAATATCCATAATACTAAATGTTTGACTAAGATTTCTATGAAACTTTATTCTATAAAAAAAAAAAAAAAATCGGATTTTTTTTTTTTTTTTTTATATAATTTTTTTTTAAAACTCATAAAATATATCTGGTCGCACCTAAATCGGCAGGGTCGGTCGGCAACCTGAAACCAACAATTATTTTTGTTAGGCCTTACGTGGTACATGAGATACCAAGTCTTTAGTGAATCCCTTTCTGACGCAGCAGGAAGCCAGGCCATGGTGGGGCGGGATACCCTGTTCTATCCTTAACTGCCCTCAAACCCGTCGAACATGTGGAATATTTGAATCATATGTATTAATAACTCAAGTTGAACTACACCCAATTTCAGAATTCATACACGTCATACCTGTGTGTTCCAGAAACCCCTGCAGCCGGACATGGGGCATAACTCGCTGGCTAACTTCCAGATAGAGAAGAAGATTGGACGAGGCCAGTTCAGTGAGGTGTACAGAGCCAGGTACCTGCTGGACAACACGTCAGTGGCTCTCAAGAAGGTCCAGGTGAGACACTCACTCACTCACTCACTCACTCACTCACTCACTCACTCACTCACTCACTCACTCACTCACTCACTCACTCACTCACTCACTCACTCACTCACTTGACACGGTCAGATTAGGCCGGCGCGCACGATTCTATTGGCAATTTTGAGTCTTTGAAATGTTCTCTTTCTGTTTCCTTATTTGCAAAACTTAATACGACAGTTGTGTCGGAGGGGAGTGGCTAACACAGAAATGACAGTTGGCACCAAAATCCATTCCGAGACAACAGGCCCAGTACTTTGTTGGCGATGTTAAAATATGCCAAAAAACATTAATATCTTTGGAACCGTTTGTGTTAAATTTGATCTGAATCGGGAGATTATCTTCTAAATCAAATCAAATAAAATTTATTTGTAAGGCCCGATAACTTAATGTTAATGTCCCCCTTCTCTCCGTCAAAATGTTAAGTGTATCTCTCCGTCGCAAGGCTGGCTGGCAGTGCGCATAGATTAAGGCATCTACTCCATTTGGCGCTCCGCAAGTCTGCAAGCTTGCGCATAATGGAGTATAGAGAGAGGGCTCTATAGCAGAGGTCCCCAACCATCGGGTCGCAGACCGGTACCTGGCTGTGGATCATTTGGTACCGGGCCACAAAGAAAGAATAAAGTTGTTTAAAATTAAATGTATTTTATTTTCATTAGTCTTTTGTTTCATTTTCACTTTCATTTTATTTAGAAAAATGGCCACTTCCGCCCACACCTCACTCCCGCGTACTTGACTGAGTCGCAGGTTTTTAATAAAAGCTGGCTGGCAGTGCACATAAGGCATATATAATTTCTCTAACGCAGTGGTTTTCAAACTTTTTACACCAAGTACCACCTGAGAACGTAGCTGGCTCTCCAAGTACCACCATATGACCGACGTTAAAATACAGTCTATTCAGCTATGCACAGTTCACGCAGGAGGCAAATGTATTCCTAATACCATTTATTTATTGTTAACTTTTGTCAGACACAGCCACAATGTACAAAGGGGTAGCACTAGAACTAGCAAACTCTTCCACACAACTCATACAATGCAAGGGGCATTGAGAACATAATAACTAACATTCTCACATAGCAAGTGAGAAAATTAAGAACAACTGTATTTCAGCAAATGTACTTAATTCTCTCTCTCTCTAAATGTTACCCTTTAAATGCCAGTGTTTGTGATGGGCATCACAAATTATTGTAAAAAAAAAAAAAAAAAACGCATATTCAATACATTTTCGAATTGTAACCCTTTAAATGCCAGTTTGTGTGATGGCATCACAAATTATTGTTAAAGAAACACACAAAAAGTTAAATATTTTCAATATATCAAATGCAAAGTAAATTTTTCTGGGGAGGATTATTACAGGCTAGGCATGTGTCAATGATTAGCAACAACAGACATTTTTATGGATTTTTAGTTTTTTGTAATGTCAGATTTAACAACAAATCTTTTCAGAAAAGAGGGGTATTTCATTTTTTATCTGACATTACAAAAAAATCTAAAAATAAAAATGGTTATGATCAGGGCTGAAGTTGAATAAAAGATGTATGACTGTTTAGACTGCATTACTCTCTGTCACATTGATCTCCTGGTTGTGCCCCACTTAGCTTATCTAACTATCGCGCCGCCGCAACTAGAAACACTGGCCTGGCCGCGTCAATACTTTTACCAACGGATTTCCAGTAACGCATGCGCGTTCTGCGATCTGATTGGCCACTGACGTTTCTGGTCGTGTGACATGTGTGGCCAATCGTGTAACGCCTGTTTCTTTCACCGGTTAAGCTTAGGCACTCTTTCAAAGTTGGTTAAGGTTAGAGTTTGTCTTAGAGCAGGGCGATAGAACACCAGCCCTGATTCCAAACTCTAACCTTAACCAACTTCGAAAGAGTCGCCTAAGCTTAACCAGTGATAAACTAGGCGTTAGGTAGTTTGCATGCCGTTCGAGGCGGAAATGGGCAAAGACACAGGCGTCACGCGATTGGGCGCACATGTCACATGACCAGAAACGTCAGTGGCCAATCAGATCGCACCAGAAACATCAGTGACCAATCAGATCGCAGAACGCGAACACGGAACTGGAAATCCGTTGGTAAAAAAATAGACGCGGCCTGGCCTGCTTCTAAGTTCAGTGGCCTGACAAATTAAATTTTTATTTTTTATTATATATATATATATATATATATATATATATATATATATATATTTTATCTTTTCTTTTTAAGTACCACCAGCAGTACCACCAAGTACCACCAGTGGTATGCGTACCACAGTTTGAGAACCTCTGCGAATGCATCTGCTGCTCGCTCATAATGGAGTAGATAGGCGCAGAGAGGCGGCTCCGTCACTGACTGAGGCCAGCGCACACACAATACACACATACCATGGAGCGACTGTTAACTGTCTCTCACATCATAATAACAAAGCCACATTCCTTCTCCCCTGCAGCTCACCTGGAGAAGGTGCTAGGTGGGGGAGGGGTTAGGTGTGTTGCATTGTGGGTACAGTAGTCCTGCATGCATCGTTAACACTTTCAATGCCAACAACGAGATAACTCGTTTGTTCATGCCGACCGTTCATTGCCAACGACGAGAGATCTTGCTTTTTTTTATTAGCGATTTTAATTCATATTTCATCAATCTAGTCTCACGTTAGTGCTGCAAACTCTCTCTGAGCTCCATTGGGAAAATACCACCCCCTATAGTCTCTCCCTGTGGTACTGCACCCCTTTGGAATGGATTGAATGAAACATGGGGGAAAAAAAATCCTGCTTCCTCATTTTACTTCTCGGGCAAGTCACCCGAGAGGATCGATTCATTGCCGAGCCCCAGAACAGCGTGGAATACATATTTCCAGTACCCAGCGTTGGATCAATAAACGCAATCGATATTTGGAATGGCCATCAGGAATTGGAATAATATTTTTGGAGAACATCTGATCTGAGGTAAGGAATCTATTTTACCAGTCTTAGGATAATCAGAGCTTTTTTCACAGAGATATCAATGTGTGCCCTATGTGTATGTGTGTGCGTGTGTGTGTGTGTGTGTGTGCGCTGATCAGGAAATGAGAGAATCCATTTTTCAGCTCGCTTCTATAGCGTGCATAAGTACACATATACTATCGATAATCTAGCGTTTATTGAAAACGATTAATAAATAGGCCGAAAAATTACAACGTTTTTTGTGTATTCCAGAATATTCCAGTAAAGGGCGATTATCACAGAATCTTTATATTTTCCTGAAACTTAAAAAAACAAGCTTTTTTCAAAATGGTATAAAACGGAAATGAACCGATTAAAAAAAAACAATCCGTTTCGACAATGTTGACTGCAAACAAGTCATTGATAAGCGATGGCCAGATTAGACACATAGCCATAATTTAAGACATAGTTTATGCGCTTGCAAATATGAGGGCTCTATCATTGAAGTGGGTGGTGGCATTCAAGGGGGGTAAGGCGCACCGCATGGCTGGCAATGAAAGTGTTAAGAGAAACAGTCCAAGCCTTTGAAGCGCTGCAGCTCTAAACAAGCGATTGTGGTATCATCTTGGTTAATAAGACATAGATTGAAAAGTATCCGCCCGATTTGTATAAGTGATGCCTTATTTTCAAGGTATGAACCTCTACTTTTATATGATGTAAACATTTGAAGATTCCTCAATAAGACCTAATGTCTGTGCCTGGTCACATAATATGTACAATTAAATTTTTTACAATTTTGTCATTTAGGCCGTGTTCACATCTGAAAGTCCACGGATAGCTTGGACTTTCTGGTGGACCAAATGTGAGAATGATACATTGTTTGATTTTGGTTTGCGTTCACACTGCCCTTTTTTGAGCGAACCTAATTTGTAAACAAAGGACATGCAGTCGCCAACTCGTTCATCTATTGGACAGATCAGTCGCCTAGGTCATTCATTCTATTGGACAGATAATGTTCGGGAAAATCACGCCTGAACAGCACACGCTCGCTCGCACACACACACACACTCTCTCTCATGCTCGCTCGTACACACACACACACACTCTCTCTCTCACTCTAACGCACTGCACGCTCTCTCTCACACACTCGCTCTCTCATGCTCGCTCGCACACACACACACACACACACACACACACACACACACACTCGCACACTCTCATTCACACTCACTTCTAAAAATCCTGTGCATCCTAGATTAGGTACTATATAAAGTTCGATTGCGTTCACACCAACAGCAAACTGCACCATGCTCCACTTTGAAAGGGACAGAGTCCCAACTTTTCAAGAGGACCATGGTTCGGTTGTTTGGTCCTCACAATAGTTTGGTTTGTGTTCACACCTCTCCAAACAAAATAGACTATTGATTTAAACTTTAAAAGGACCATGGTTCACTTAAATCGGACCAAACAGGGTAGGTGTGAACGCGACTGTAGTTGACGCTTTTATCCAAGATTTACAGATTGTGAACAACAAGTCACCAGGAGGGGTACATCTTTTTATTTTTTTATTAATCAAATTTTGTTAGATTTTTGTTTTGTCTGTACACGTTTTCTTTTTTGTTTTGTTTTTCTATGGCATGTTTCTGTAAAGCATGTACACCCCCCCCCCGCCGGGAGACTGTGAGGCCTGCCAGCCTATAGGTAATACCATGGCCAAAAGAAAGAATAACATAACATCTATTTCTCCTCCCTCTCCCCTCCTTTCTCTCTCTCTCTCTCCTCTTCCCCCCTCCCCTCTCTCTATTCTCTCCCCTTCTCCCCTCATCTCTCTCCCTCACCCATCCTCATCTCTTTCTCCCCTCTCCTCTCTCCCTCTCCATTCCTCCTCTCTCTTTCCTATTCCTCCTCTCCCTCCCTCCCTCTCTCTCCTCTTTCCCCCTCTCCCTACTGTACATCTCCCCCCAATCTCTCTCTGTCTCTCTCTTTGTCTCTTTTGATCTTAGATATTCGACTTGATGGACGCCAAAGCTCGGCAAGATTGCATCAAAGAGATAGACCTCCTTAAGGTAAGGAGGAGGGGGGAATCTTGGGGGGGGGGGGGTAGAGAGAGAGAGAGAGAGAGAGAGAGAGAGAGGTTGGCTTGATCAGTATCAGAGCAGTATCACTTATATTGAACAACAATGTTTCTTTTTCAGTTTCAAGAAGAAGAGCCTTTTGTTAGAAAACTAACAGTTTAAGCATGTGTATGTGGGCGTGTGTGTCTTTGTGATTGCACAGTATATCTGATTGTGTGAGTGCATACATAACATATATAATATATACATGTATGTGTATATGGACACTGGACAGTATGTTTGTGCATCAGTGTGTGTATGAGTTTGTGTTTATACACTCATGCTGTTGTCTTATGTGTGTGAGTTTGTCTATATCTGTGTGTATGTGTGTGTACAGTATTTATATGCATCTGTGTGTGTGTGTGTATGTGAGTTTGTGTTGATCTGTATGTGTGTGTGTGTGTGTGTGTGTGTGTGTGTGTGAGTACATCACCGGTGCTCCACTGCTCCATCCCTCCAGGCTCACATTGACTCTTTTCTAAAGCCAAAATCTATTGTTTTTCATCTCTGTCTCTAATGTTTAGGAGAGGGGCAGCGTGGCATCACCCTCCCTATCGTGTCTTTTTACTGTTTTAACCCCCTCCCCCTCTCGTCTTTCCTCTCTTTCCTTCTTTTTTCAAATGAAGCGTTTTCATTTATCAAACTGCCTTAAACAGCTTGTTGTTGCTGCTCTCAAACGCTAACCAGCAAATTAATGACCCAATAACTCCCTCTGTCTGCCAGATCCAACACATGTGCGTGTGTGTGTGTGTGCGTGTGTGTGTGTGTGTGCGCACGCATCTGTGTTGTGCTGTGTGAGAACATGTGCACATTATTCTGTGCACGTGCTCCAGGTTATCTTTTCTCTTTGTATCAGGAATACTCCCCTCTGTGTGTGTGTGTGTGTGTGTGTGTGTGTGTGTGTGTGTGTGTGTGTGTGTGTGTGTGTGTGTGTGTGTGTGTGTGTGTGTGTGTGTGTGTGTGTGTGTGTGTGTGTGTGTGTGTGTGTGTGTGAACTAGAAACACACGCACACACCACACACACACACACACACACACACACACACACACACACACATCAGGGAAAACAAGCTACACCAGCACCAATTAGTTCTTGCCACTCTGACACTTCTATGAAGCTCCCGGGGCTGCTCTGGCCAATCACAGACAGCGATACTCAGATGCCGGGAATACCCCATAGTGAGGTGTGATCTGAGTGGCAGATTGTTGATATGACAACACGAGAGAGCGGCGGGTGGAGGATGTGTACGTGTGTGCCCTCTCAGGAAAGGTCAAAGGTCGGGGGCAGGTGTCAACACCTTCACGAATCTAGGGATTTAACGGATGACGCAGATCAGATCCGTTATTTCCACCGGTTTTGTTAGACTCAATGGTCCTCATTCTCGAACCTGTTCGTAAGTACCTTTGTAAATATCTTGGTAAAAAAGTTGTACCAACAAATTTACAAAAATACTGAACGCATGAAACAATCTCCTTAAGTGGCCAAAATATTTGCAGCTGGATTCCCATGAATGAAATGCGTCACTCATTCTTAACCTCTTAAACCCAAGCCCTATTTTCTGAAAATTCGCCTAAAAATACATACCTAAGTAAATGGAAGATTGCTCCACTTATACAAGGTCCATCTGCATGTTCTTGGTATCTAGGGACATCTATGGATCTCAGGGAATGTATTCCCAGTGTCAGAAATATTGTGTCTGTTACTAGGCTTGAGTAAACTGTAATGAACCAAAGGAGAATATAATTTTATTTATTTTAATTTTTTATCTTTGACGGTGAATAACACCATGCTAAAATGTACCAGACATGAAAAATTCTCTCATTCAGCACCTTCTTGAGATCACGTGTACAAAAAAATCAAAGCAAATTAATAAAGGGCAGATGATTAAACAGAAGGTGTTGTAGATAGAGTACTGAATTCTGCCATCCAGACACATGCAATTTGAAATATGATTATAGAATATAGAATATCAGGCCTATAAATTACCTTATTATGGCCAAGTCGCATATCTATGGATCATGGCAGAGTTCAATCTGGATTTAGTATCACCAGGCGTGCAGCAAAAACAGTGAATGAAATCTACTGTAAATACAGTTACTTTTTTATAATGTAAATTTATAATTTTTCATCAGATTGCAACACCGTTTTTTGCTAGACGTTCACAGAAAGATAGAGAAACTTAACTGCATTCTTTTTTTTATTTTTATTTTTTAGCTTTTTCCCCCTCCTTTTTCCTCCGTTTTTCTCCCATCCCAATGTTAGTCGTTATGCCAATTCCCAATCCCCTTCCTGGCCGCTGCGCACCTACCCCCTACAGTCGGTCTGGGAGAGTGGAGGCTATCACATGCTTCCTCCGACACATGTGTAGCCAATCAACCGCTTCTTTTCACCTGGCAGCGCGAACTCTCACTGAGAGGGTGTAACGTGTGGAAGGATCACACTACCCCCCTTAGATCCTTTCCTCGCTGAGCAGGCGCCCCGACCGAACTGTAGTAGTCGCTGTTTACAATGACCAGGACCCCCCCACCGGCTTTCCCACCCTCTAACACTGCCAATTGTGTTAGTACGACGGCCGGCCAAGCCGGAAGCAACGGCGAGAGCTGGACTCGTTACTAGTATCTCCTGCGTTGGTGGCGAGCACCTTGCCCACTGCGCCACCCGGCCGCCCGAAACTAACTGCATTCTAATGTACGGCAATAACATTCAGGTTGGTTCCACCTGTGAGATATGATCCCGAAAATAAAGAGGAAAAAGAAAACTGAAAAAGAAGTCGGATGATTGACAGGGGCTGGCGTGAGCTGGGAAGTGTAGTTTTTTTTTATTATTCGAAAGCCAATCGAAAGCCCTGGGTCTCTTCTCTCAAAAGACTACACTCAGATTAGGTTGCGCCAAATCCTCGCGTCAATCCTCGCCTTTTTCCGACTCGATGCCCTGAGATCTCTATAAACGAATATTTCACTAATAACACTTAAAATCGTTGGTAAACAAACGTAGTGCTGAAAATATACACTTTGACTGCTGTTTTGACAGGGTTAGGGTCTTTACTCTTGGCTACATTTGGAGAAAAAAAAACGCAACATTAATTCATACAGTCTGTAGAGATGGATTTATGGCGTGATGTCATTCTCGTACCGGACCGTTCAGGCTTAAAGGGGAGATGAAGCATTGAACAATGTGATCCTAGTTTGTTTGTTGTGTACCTTGTGTAAGACAGGGTCCTATAATCAAATGTGAAATCCTGCTTATTTGTCTGAAAAATCAAATATAATTTCCCTGTTTTCGCCATGGGCGGCGCCATTTTAGATGGTGACGTCACAGTGTTGGTTTGGTCTGGCTCCTGGTTTACACTGCTGGTTAGCTGCCTAGTAAACATGGAGTGTCTTGAAGGTCAGTCAGTAAATGCAACGTTGCCTACCAAACAACGGGACAGCGGTGGTTCTTTTTGTATTTCTCCCGGCTGTTCAAACAAATTTTACCGCGTGAAAGAGAGAGGAAAGTTGATTCATTTCCACAAACTACCAGTGAAAAAAACAGTGTTGTTGGCACATTGGCTGGCTGCACTCAAGCGGCGCGATCCGCCTGTTGGACAGGGAATGAAGATCTGCAGCGAACACTTCATTGCCTTGGATTATGTTGTTGGGGGTGGGAGGTTTGTCCAGAAGACCACTAATCAGCTGAAGCCCGATACGGTTCCCTCGGTCTTCGACAGACAGACCGGCCCAGGCAGTTGAACCAGCGTTGCGGAGCATTTAGCCTGCTGGCTACCTAGCTACGGTTCAACCAGCGTCGCGGAGCATTTAGCCTGCTGGCTACCTAGCTACAGTTCAACCAGCGTCACGGAGCATTTAGCCTGCTGGCTACCTAGCTACAGTTCAACCAGCGTCGCGGAGCATTTAGCCTGCTGGCTACCTAGCCGGGATTCAAAGCCAACTAGCCGGCTAACCCAGCTCGCTAAATGCTGCATGTAGCTAGTTAGCTGAACCAGCAGGCTAAATGCTCCACGACGCTGGTTGAACCGTACCTAGGTAGCCAGCAGGCTAAATGCTCCACGACGCTGGTTGAACCGTAGCTAGGTAGCCAGCAGGCTAAATGCTCCGCGACGCTGGTTGAACCGTAGCTAGGTAGCCAGCAGGCTAAATGTTCCGCGACGCTGGTTGAACCGTAGCTAGGTAGCCAGCAGGCTAAATGCTCCGCGACGCTGGTTGAACTGTAGCTAGGGCTCCACGACGCTGGTTCAACTGGAGCTAGGTAGCCAGGTAGCTAAATGCTCCGCGACGCTGGTTCAACTGGAGCTAGGTAGCCAGGTAGCTAAATGCTCCGCGACGCTGGTTCAACTGGAGCTAGGTAGCCAGGTAGCTAAATGCTCCACGACGCTTGTTGAACTGGAGCTAGGTAGCCAAGTAGCTAAATGCTCCGCGACGCTGGTTCAACTGCCTGCGCCGGTCTGTCTGTCGAAGACCGAGGGAACCGCATCAGGCTTCAGCTGATTAGTGGTCTTCTGGACAAACCTCCCACCCCCAACAACATAATTCGAGGCAATGAAGTGTTCGCTGCAGATCTTCATTCCCTGTCCAACAGGCTGATTGCGCCGCTTGAGTGCAGCCAGCCAACGTGCCAACAACACTGTTTTTTTCACTGGTAGTTTGTGGAAATGAACCAACTTTCCTCTCTCTTTCACATGGTAAAATTAGTTTGAACAGCCAGGAGCAATACAAAAAGAACCACCGCGGTCCCGTTGTTTGGTAGGCAACGTTGCATTTACTGACTGACCTTCAAGACACTCCATGTTTACTAGGCAGCTAACCAGCAGTGTAAACCAGGAGCCAGACCAAACCAACACCGTGACGTCAGCAACAAAATGGCGACGCACATGTTCATAAATGCTACATAAATGGACATAACAAATCGTTTTTTCTTAGAAACGCCTTATTTTTATAACGTGATTTTTTTTCTGTGGTTTATCTAAATACTAATTTGATGCTATGACTATGTTTATATCGCTATGCTTCATCTCCCCTTTAAGAGGTTAAATTGCAATGCGCCTTCTCGTACATTTGAATTTGCATACATACACGCCCTCCAGCTCCTTATAAGGCGAAGGAGGCGTGTGCACAATGGCGAGGGCTGTGTGCAAAACAGCTCGAGAGGTGCAAAGTAAAGTGCACTAGTAACATACAATGCACAGGCGATGAAACCCAGACATCTCATTTAGTAATATCAATACTGAACGACTGCACGCTTGCCGTTCAGTATTGACATTACTAAATGAGATGTCATGCTAATATGTCATGTTCTACAGTAGGACTTACTACTATAATACCTAATAACACAAGTCATTAGAATAATAGAAGCCTACTTTGCTGGAACGATTCATTTCACACGTATACAGTGTGTGTGTGTGTGTGTGTGCTCGTGCGCTGAGGCTGAGGCTGCCTCACTAAGCCATTTCTCCACACAATTATTTAGTTCTAGCAATAGGAATACATCAAACCAACGATTAATAATATGAACATATATACAGACGAGGTGATGGTCTACATGTCACATGGGTGGTGCCACTATACCAGGGCTTCTTCACTAATCCATTGATTTAATCAACAAATCTGCAAAATTGTGTTTCACGCTTGCACTCATGCAAAAGACCTCTTTAAATATTGTGCTTACAAATTTACTAAGTTGACTAAGACCAAACCAACCAATTTAATTGATTAACGGAGCCACTAGCCTTTAACACATTGAGTGCCACGCCCCTTCCGGGAAGTGACCACTTCCGTGCCGCCCATTAACCCCATGTAAACGTAGTTGTAGTTTGTAGAACTAAACCTATATTTTATAGTATCGCCATGGGTCTAATAACGCCCTCGAGTCTCATTGAGCTACTTCTGGTCAACGTGCAAAAAACTGATTCTTTTTTCATCCGTACATTTCCGTTTGATACCGTTTTGAATATGAACATAGTCCGGCCGCTTCTGAGAAATTCCAGGGAAAAGACACAAAAACAGCGTTTTTGTGTAATTCAATAAACACGTTGTCATTTTTCGCCTGATTATTGGATCTTCCTGAAATCAACGCTAGATCATCACTATTACTATTATCCTTTGTGGTGCGCGCATGCAATGTGGTTTAACCCCCCCCCCCCCCCCCCCCCCCTCTCCTGCATCCCAACGGCAGAACAGCCAGACACATAAACACATATAGCTTCAATCGCAGTAGAAATAAATATCAGATCAACGCAAGCTTTCATATATAGTGTCCTTACCTGGTCTCTGAAGTAATGAAAAAAAAAGAATCCAATAATCTCATCGCCATTCCAGTTATCCACAGCGATCGTGCCTCCGACGTTATTGGGCATTGCTCTTCAACGGGCGGGCGTGGTCAGTTGTCCAAGCCATCCCTATAAGCACGTGTTTTGCCGGAGTGTTTAGGACCCGCCCCCACACCGCAGCTCGGTATAGAAAATAAACTAACCCTGGTCTAACCGGGTGCATTACTGGCCGAAGGCGTTAGAGGTAGGGCTGGGCGATATGGCCTCTAAATGATATCGTGATATGTTTTGGCCATATCACGATACACGATATATATTGCGATATTTTGACATTTCCTCTAAAGCACAAAATGCTTGATTTAACCCTTTGATGCATACAGTCACGCCAATATGATGATTATAATAAGTCCCTGCAACATATGTTTGCATTATTAAACCATGAAGATGCTTTAAGAAATTACTAAATGAAAATGTACTAAGAGTAGGTTAAAAAATTGGGGAGGACGGGAGAGATAGAAAATTGTAATAAAGAAGTACAGACACAGTGTGGTTATGAAGACAGCAGACAGACACTACAGTTAAAGACAACAGGCACTAGTAGTAAATACCTTTGAGTACGCCTCACTTACAAACATCACATCAATAGCTATAGGAGAGAGGAGGAGGAGGAGGAGGAGGGGAGAGGAGGAGGGGAGAGGAGGAGGAGAGGGAGGGGAGAGGAGAGAGGAGAGGGAGAGGAGAGGAGGAGGGGAGGGGGAGAGGAGGAGGAGGAGAGGAGGAGGAGGGGAGGAGGAGAGAGAGGAAGAGGAGGAGGAGGGAGAGGAAGAGGAGGAGGAGAGGAGATGTTGGGTCCAGAACTGGTTGGAAAGGAAATTATAGAAGAACCCATAGCAAAGTTGTACAATAGAGCTTGTAAAATTCACGGTAAATTTCCACCCTGGACTACTGCACTCTCAGTCACAGTAACAGCTTGGGACTTGTTGTCATTTCGCCTGGATGTACAGAACGCATCACCAGATCAATCTCAGATGCACATCACTCAGCACTATAGGAACTGAACGACACACACACGCGTGTGCACACACACACACACACACACACACACACACACACACACACACACACACACACACACACACGCACGCACACACAGAAGCCAGGCCACAGCGGACCAAAATAAATCGCTCGTTACCCACAGAAAGGCAGAAAGCATACCAACGCACGCAGTAAAATACAGCCAATTAATTCATAATCAACACAGACCCGCCCCACACAGCTACTAAATATTAAAAAAAAGAATTTCACTCACAACGTTACTTCTTAGGAGGAAATAGTGTCCCTGTCGCTCCCATCACTTGTAAATGAAATCCATCCTTCGCTCTTTTCTGATGAAACGTTCAATAACCTCCTCTGCAGTTGCAAATCCAGCAATGCAACAAACAGCAGTCTTTTGTGATCTAATCGATCCTTCATTTGCGTGAGGATGCTGTCGAAATCCACTAAACATTGTTCTGTTGATGCGTGACACACGTTCCATTTTTGGGACTCCGACTCCGACAGGTGGACACTCAGACAGTCACCCAAGCGATTGCCAAAGCAGTGCACTCACCAAAGCTGTGGGCTCACCTATCCCATCTATGAGGATTGGTTCATTCCCCGCCACACGCTCCGCTCCTTTAAGGTACTGTGTTGATTGATGCATTCCCCGCCACACGCTCCGCTCCTTTAAGGTGCTGTGTTGATTGGTGCATTCCCCGTCACACGCTTTTGGAGCAAGTATCAATTCCAGCGCGCACCTGTCATAGTTTTTTATTAGCGCCCCAGAGGCTTTTTATACTGGGACTTCCCTTCAATCGATGTCGGGTCGTTTTGAATACTTCTGTTTCTGCCTGTTGTTCCCCGTTGCTGTGCCTCGTCTACTCTCCCTCCAGGACATCTGTGGATTGCCGCTGGTGAAGACCTTGTCCCCCGTTTTGAGCTGCGCCTCGTTTACCCGCTTTACTCTTGCGCTTTGGTGAGTTTGAACCAAACCCTTTTATGGACGATTCTGTTTTGTGTGTTTTGAAGAACACTGAAGAGTTCTATTTTTGCTTACACTTGACTCAGCTAAGTTGTGTGTTAAAGGAGACACTGAAGATTATCATTTGCTTGCACTGGACTCAGCTGGGGTGTGTGTTTAGAAGAGACACAGAAGTTTTGTTTTGCACTGACCCTCAGCTAAATTGTGTGTTGTGGTGAACACTGAAGATATCGTTTTGTTTGTTCTGGACTCAGCTAAGGGAGGAGGAGACCGCACTGCCTCTGTGTGATGTGGACTGTTATTTACCTCTCTCTCTCTCTCTCTCTCTCTCTTCCACCTCGAGTTGAAGCTGGGAGTATCTGCAGAGCCGCTTCAGCGTCAATACCGTTTCCCCACCTTGAACACCAGGAGGATCTGCAGAGCCGCAGATAACTCTGCTGAAGGCAGTCTCCCTTTGTTTCAAGATTGTTACTTGCTCCTTTTTGACTCTGAAAATAAATACGCCCTAGTATTTGGCTAACTCTGAACTACCTGTCTGTGCCGTGCGTTTGAGGTCGGTTTCAAACCCTAACACCATCTTCCTCTTCTTCTTCTTCCTCTGGGTGAACATTTCGATGACTTAGCTATTAGCTCACGTTAGCTACAACAAGTTAGCTTACAGACAGTCCAAGCCGGCAATCACGTCAATTACACTACTTCAACTGAGATAAAAAAAAATATATATATATATATCATCAAACGATGCACAATAAGTTCATGAACAATAACAAAACACTCCACCCTGGGCCTGGTAGCTGCGGTGGTAGCCCTTTAGCTACGTTAGCTCCAACAAGTTACCTTGTTCAACTGAGTTAAAATGATTTTGTAAACAAAGCTGCAGAGCCGCAGAGTTGACACCATTCTCTGATTGGATTTCAAGGCTGTCAATCATTCAACGTCCATGTAGCTGCAGAGCCGCAGAGTTGGCACCATTCTCTGATTGGATTTCAAGGCTGTCAATCATTCAATCCCCCATTCAATGGCAAGAGTTTAAATGCACGGACCGTGCTTAGATGACGTTAATAGCCTATTTTGAGTGGCTATTATTTAATCCCGGGTCAACCCGTGCAGGGAATTCTGCACCTGTTTTTACTGCAGCCATTAGCAGTGCAGGCCTGAGCTCAGAGCTGTACATTTTGGCAATTTTTTGAAGAAAAAAAGAATTCACTGGCATTTTTTTTTCAGAGGAAAACATTTCTAATAAAAAGAAAATAATATTAATAATTTAAAAACAAAATATATATACATATATATATGTAAATTAATAATAATTATGAGTGAATTTGTGTTTCAGGTGTTGTCATGGAGAAACCTCCACTGATACACACTACTGTGAGAAAATAATAATCAAAGGGATAATGGCTTATAGCAGACTTAATGATTTTATACTGTAACGTTTGGCTACTTTAAATCATTGAAGAGAGAGAGAGAGACCCCCCCCCCCCCCCTCGGGTTTTGTTCTAGGTTTGCGTTTTGATCGTCTAAGCTGCCGTAGGTGATGTCACACTTGAATGTAAACAGGAAGAGTTTAATACACGGAGATGGAAACTGGATGATACTGTATAAAGAAACGAATAACCAATAAATATGAAGTTATGTTTAAACTTCTGTTGTCAAGTGTCGTCAATATAACCCCCTTTCCTCACGAATGGAACTAGTGTTGTGGAGTCCGCTTTGAGCGTTTTCCAGGGTTAGCATCTAACGCCAGTTAGCTTAGCCTAGTCATCATGGATAACTTGGTTAGCAGCTAACATTAGCCCATTGCTTGCGTCAATTAAATTGCATGTCATTAACCCTTTTCCCACCAATAACGTCGTACGACGGGTTTCAAGTTCATGCGAATTCTGCCAATAACGGCGTACGACGTGATTCTGATCATAATTTCATATTTTCGCCATGGTATTCATATTCCACTCACGGAGCCTTGTCAGATGCTGATGGACTCAGCACAACTCTGCAACGCTTCAATACTGCCACCTGGTGGCTGATCGGCGAGTTGCCAAACCGGAAATGCCCGTTGCAGCTCGGCCCGTCCCCTAATTCCGTCCGGCCACTCGTTTTAGCATCCCGGGACTCAATACACACACCGTGGATATGGATCTTTGCCATAACTCAATAATCTACATTATTTGGGCGTGTATTATAATAATATACAATATACAAACCGGAAATGGATCGCCTAGATCCCCACCACATAACTGGGATCTGTTTGCTCCACTCTCATCGCCCAACGGTACGAGGAGACTGACGTGAGTTTCAGCGTTTTTGTTTATTATTTTCGATCCAAAGGCTCTGATCAATATATCACCCATACTACATGAAGCATCTAACGACTATCACGGAATTATAAACGACCCCCCCCCCCCCTCCGTTCACCCGCGCATGATCAGTCATAACCCTTAGGACCATGTACAGTTGACATTTTTAATATAGCGTCGATCGGTATCAAACTGCATTTGATGATCTAATATATGCATTTGTGCCTATATCTCACGTTCTGGGAAATACTGCAGAAAACGATAAAAACATATTTATACTCTAGACGGTATTTTCGTATGAATGTGTGAATGAAAAAGTAAAACGTTCCTACATTCTGAACGATAGGTAATCGATGTTGAATGGGCCATAGTAATGTCAATTTAGCAATACAATTTAAAAAGTTATAGCCCTGCAAAGAAGGTGAACATCTCCATAGACTTACAGTACTGGCAGAGAATGGTATAAGATGATCAAAGTGGTGGCAGGGAATGGGTTAAAGGTCCGCGCTGGTCTGTCTAATGAAATTACAATTGCATGTCATTTAAGGTCCGCGCTGGTCATGTGTCTATAATGAAATGAGAGGACAGCTCTGCGCTAAAGCTAAAGTCTCATCAGCCGCGACGTGACAACATATACTCGATGTTCACGATATAATAACTTACTACATCTCATGTAGAACAAGCCGCGATACATCGAGTATACTCGATATATCGCCCAGCCCTAGTTAGAGGGCGGTATAATACCGTCTGCCAGCTTAGACACACTCAGAACAGTATGCACAAGGTGCCCCGCTGAATTATGAATGGATATAGATAATAAAAGAAATACTGTGACAGAAACGTAGATCTACGTTTCCGGCACTCAACGATCGGACGACAGAACCGTAGATCTACGTGAACGGCACTGAAAGTGTTAATACAAACAACGTACATGAAGTCTTTGGACCCATGGGACATGCAGTCACAGGTTTCTACTTCCAACATTTACATCAGCATTTCAACACGTCCCAGCTTTCCTTTGTATCCTGGGCCTGGGGTGGTGTTGAAGGATGGGAGGAGGAGGAGGAGGAGGAGGAGGAGGAGGAGGAGGAGGAGGAGGAGGAGGAGAACAAATTAAAATAAAAAAATACCGTAGTTTGAGTTGAGCAATATATCTTTATGGTATATTGTCTCTCTCTGATAACTTATTGTGATTTTTCCTTTTTATATTCTTGTTCTGATACACAGTTTTGTTGTCTAAATGAATGCTACCAAGAGTCAAGATTTCTGACAACAGTATTAGTGAGACATTTGAGAATGTTGATTGAAAGTCCAATGTGATGAACATTGATTGGATTATCTATCGTGTGATTATCCATATCTAAGCAGATATTGGATATACTATCGAAACAGAAAGAAAAAGTAATTCTTAATATCATGGTATTTTTAGCTGAGACCAGCAGCTCCATAGCTCACTCTGTCGGTTGGTTGGTCCACTAAAGTGTCCCCACCCACTAGTGGCCAGTGTTTTCGGCTCCTAGGAGGCTGAAGTGTGTGTGCGTGTGCATGTGTACATGCAGGCTTGTTATTTATTTTCCATGTGGTCCAGCCCTACGTGTGTCATATTATTGATATGAAAAACACAGCAATGTTACGTGTTAGAATGTGGCCACAAAACACAGATAAAGCGGACAGAAGGTGTTTCTGTTGAATTAGAATGAGATAATGTAACGTGTGTTTGCAGAAACCACAGCTTTGCTAACAAGACGGTGACATATCCATCAATTCCAAAGGGTCATCCTCTCCCAACCTGATCTGTCACAAATCCAGACACTCGTCATTGGTCCTGTCCAAAGATGGATACTCCTCATTGAAAAAACATTTTAAATAAACAGACAGACAGATAGAATGGATCAGTGTTTCTGGGCCATGCCTCTGATTTCTCTTTCTATCTATCTATTTGTCTTTCACTCTCTCTCTCTCTCTCTCTCTCTCTCTCTCTCTCTCTCTCTCTCTCTCTCTCTCTCTCTCTCTCTCTCTCTCTCTCTCTCTCTCTCTCTCTCTCTCTCTCTCTCTCTCTCTCGCTTATCTCTGTTTATTAGATCATTGATATGACAATGTCGTTAATTATGCTAGTTGACCTCTTAGTGAAAGGTCAGAGTCAGGGGGTTAGGTCAACACTAGACACTTTTAACAGGTCACTGCATTCCCTTATTTACTTGATTTGTCTGTCTTTTTTAATTGTCATTCTCCCTTTCTCTCTCCCTCTCTCCCTCTCTCTCTATTAGATTATTGATATGACAGTGTGGTTCATTATGTGACCTAATTGCCCTCTTAGGATATAGTCAGGGGTGGGGTTTGCTGTTAAGGCTTTTTATGGACACAACACGCAACTGTTGTAGTCTCTTGTAGTCTCATCATCTCCTAGTCTCATTGTCCTCTTGTAGTCTCATCATCCTCTCCTAGTCACATTGTCCTCTTCTAGTCTCATTGTCCTCTTCTAGACTCATTGTCCTCTTCTAGACTCATTGTCCTCTCCTAGTCGCATTATCCTCTTCTAGTCTCGTTGTCCTCTTCTAGTCTCATTGTCCTCTTCTAGACTCATTGTCCTCTCCTAGTCGCATTATCCTCTTCTAGTCTCGTTGTCCTCTTCTAGTCTCATTGTCCTCTTCTAGTCTCTTTTATCCTGGGAGGATTTGCTGAGCATTTTTGCTCTTTTTCAGCAATGCCCTGAACTTCTAAACAAGCATTTCATCATAAAGTATTCTGCATTTTATTATGACAAATAATAAACAAACTTGAAACTTGAACTTCTACTCCTCGATCAAGCTTCTCTCTGTTGCCACACCATTCTTTCTTTCTTCCATCCATCCATCCATCCATCCATCCATCCATCCATCCATCCATCCATCCATCCATCCATCCATCCATCCATCCATCCATCCATCCATCCATCCATCCATCCATCCATCCATCCATCCATCCATCTAGTGCTGAGTGGTAGTGTTGATGCGCTGTTGTTTTCTGCCCTGCTACACAGACTAATACATACACATCAGAATAATGAGACCCTACACTGCCATAGACTGAATGTAGACACGCACACACTGCCATTTTACACACACATAACTGTAGCCATGCATGCATGATGCATACACACACACACACACACACACACACACACACACACACACACACACACACACACACACACACACACACACACACACACACACACATTATAGACACATGCACAGATGTGACACAGACATACACACAATGGCATAGCAAGGACACGAACAGGCGTGACACACACACACACACACACACACACACATACACACATGATGTACATACATAATGGCGTGGCAAGCACATGAGGACGCACGCATAATACACACACATAGGCGTGATGTACACACAGGCCACACACACACACACACACACACACACACACACACACACACACACATATACATATACACACACCCACCCTCATGTGTCCCTCTTTGTGGTTATTTGTCTGTCTGTGTCTCTGTTCATCCATCTGTGATCTTGTTCTGCATGATGATTTCATTCCACAACTCTTCTCTTCTATTCTCTGTACACACATTTGTGGGCACAATGGGCCTCATTCAACAATACTCTCATTATTTTTCTTATATTCTTGCTTACCTGTCTGTTAACACTTTGAGTGCCACGAGGTGGCGCCAGAGTTAGCGCTTCAATGCCACCATCGGCGCCAATGTTACGCTTAATATCGCCTAATCTATGTTTTAAATTATGGCTATGTGTCTAATCTGCCCGTCGCTTATCAAAGAATCCTTTTCCAGTCTGTGCTGTCAAGGCAGATTGGTTTTTTATCGCTTCATTTCCGTTTGAGAGCATTTTGAAAAGCACCCGTTTTGAGGTAAAAAACAGTTCATTCTAGACCATTCTATGATAATCGTCTTTTACTGGATATTCCAGAACGTTGATATTTGTCGGCCTATTTATGAATCGTTTTCAAATAAACGCTAGATGATCAATATTATACGTGCACGCAAGCACATTCGAGCCGCGCACGAATAATCGCCGTGTTCATTTCCTCTTGGACTTTTACAGTGAAACCGAAAGAGCCCATTTCACAAAACAGCTTATATCTTCATCAAAATTAGTCTGATTATCCTAACACTGATAACATAGATTCCTTACCTGACATCAGATGGTATCCAACTGGTATATTCCAATTCCTGATCACCATTCGAAAAAATCGATAAGTGTATGGATCCAACGTGTGTACAGTGCAGTACATGATTCCGCGGGTCTCAGAGGCTCCAGAATGAACTGTGATAACCCCGGCTGCATCAGTGGACTGGAAAATGTGGAGTACAGGATTTTTTTCCCCATCCATTTTCATTGAGTCCATTCCAAAATCCCTTATGTCATCTGGGAGACGATAGGGGGCACTTTTTTCCACATCTGATCGCCGGCGGCGCTCGGGTATACTAGGGTAGGCTCGCGTGATGCAATATGATTTCAGATCGCAAAAAAAAGAAATCAGAGAAATCTTGTGAGTGGCTTTCAACATAACTATCGGAAACCCGAGATATCTCGTGAGTGGCAGTGAAAGTGTTAAGAGAACAATAAGAAAAGCCACCGCCACATTCATCAAGCCGTTCTTAAAGTCCAAATCTGTTCTTACCCAGGTTTTTTTTAATGGTGAATCCCACTCATTCAAAACTGGATGCGCGTTCTCGCGCAAGACATTTGCATACAGAGACACGCCTCGCAGGCTCATTATAATACGAGAGCCGTGGGTCTGCATCGGATCCCCCGGCCGTATTCAAGCGCTGGAGCGCTTTGCGAAGGATCAAAATGAGATAGGAATCAAATGTATTGTCATCATACAGCACCTATAGCTATATAGTGGAATATACTGTATTAATATAGTCATATAATAGTAGTTGGCTAGTTGCGCACTTCTGGCCACTTCCTGCAATGCGCACATACACACGTACTGTATACAGTATGTGCAAAATGAATCGTTCCAGCAAACTACTGTAGGCTTTGTCAATACTGAACGACTGTCAAGAGCCAATCGCACAGGTTGCCACTCATCTGGCTCTGCAAATAGATCTAGAGTCTGAATATCTCTGCATATATAGCCTGATGACTGGCAGTGTGCATAGTACAGTGCGTGCTCCAAGTCAAACTGGATGACACATCTCTCTCAAATCCATTCTGAGAACGGAATGCAGTGCCTGCGACGTGGGTCTTGATTGATTGAAAATTGTATTAACAGATTGCAGAATGGGTACAATACAGTACAGCTCAATACACACAATTGTTAAGGGGATGGAGACCAGAGAAAGACTTTCGTCTTGTTTACATCAGGGTCCCCCATTTTCAATTCATCATAACATATATCTGACATACATGACATACAGATAGACAGTACTGCTACATCTATACATTTATGACATACCAGATCTACAAATACAGTACTGTTTGTGATACAAAAAGAGTTAAAAAATTTGATTTTACATTTGATGTAGAAACTGTACATTGGAGGAGGTGGGGGGGGGGGGGGGGTTTGGGTAGGTGGGGTGGGGTGGGGGGTAACTGTACATTGGAGGTGGTTGAGTGGGTGGGGTGGGCCCGGTGGGGTGGGGGGGATGGGTAGGCGGGTGGGGGTAACTGTACATTGGATTATCGACGAAGCCTACTTGGTCCAAGAAGAGGGTCTCGTGTATTACTGGGTTTAAGTCAGTTGTTTATTTATTTATGTTTTACTGTTTGCATACGAGGTGGTCCGCAAATGTTCTTGATAAAAATCTAGTGGTCCGCATAAAACAGAAGTTTGGGAACCACTGATATAGACGATCTCTAAATATGCGTTCTATGCTACGTATACAGTACTGCATATCTGTATGTCATGTCATAAATGTCATGATATATATCTGTATATCTGTATGTTGTGTATGTCATAAATGTCATTATGAATTGAAAATGGGGGACCCTGATGTAAACAAGACGAAAGTCTTTCTCTGATCTGCCTCCCCTTAACAATTGTGTGTATTGAGCTGTACTGTATTGTACCCATTCTGCAATCTGTTAATGAAATCTTCAATCAATCAATGGCCTGGGCGCGTGTATGCTTTCCCCAACGCAGTTGTGTTTCCGCGTTCCCGTTTTGCACTCTGATTGGCCAGTTCATGTGACATGTGCGCCAATCGTGGGACAGCAAGTTCTGCGCCTATTTCCGGGTCTAACAGCCTGCAAACTACCTGGCGTTCTATCGCCATGCTCTAAGACAAACTCTAACCTTAACCAACTTCGAAAGAGTGCCTAAGCTTAACCGTCGAAAGAAGGGCAGGCGTTCTATCGCCATGCTCTAAGACAAACTCTAACCTTAACCAACTTCGAAAGAGCGCCTAAGCTTAACCAGTGTAGAAACTTGCGGTCCCACGATTGGCGCACATGTCACATGACCAGAAACGCGCGGGCCAAACAGAGACGCGGAAACACAACTGCATTGGGGAAAGCATACAGGCGGCCTGGGCGGCCAGAGCATAACTGTTCTAACAGCAATATATAATCCATTTCAGACAGAACGCACGCAATAAGTTATAATAATAATAATTATTATTATTGAAAAGTTCTGTATTTTTAAAGTCGTATTTGGGGGCAATTAACCAATGGTATAGGCTTTTTAAAATGTTATTCATTTGGGGTAAGAATTTCTTATTTCGGTAAGAGTGCTCTCGACCACTCTTATAATTTGTTCTTGCCTGAGAAAAAAGCAACAATAAGAAAACATTGCTGAATCCCAGGTAAGAACAAAGTAAGAGGAAATGCTAGTTAAGAATGAAATCTGTTCTTATATCGCTTCATGCATGAGGCCCATTGATTATCACCCACACATATTCTGCTGTTTAGCATGAGATGGACTTAAAGTGAAAAATACTTCCAGGCATCAAATGTATTATTTATTATTAATTGAAATAGTTGAAGTGACATTTCTCCACATTCACAAACACTGTTCCTATCTGTTGATCTTTTCTACGATCTGGTGTAGTGGTTAAGACCCCCTCCGCTGGAACCACATGTATCCCTGCTGGCCTGGGATCAGATCTCACCAGTTCACAACCTTATCTGCTGTGTGACCTGCTGGCCTGGGATCAGATCTCGCGTGCGTGCGTGCGTGTGTGTGTGAGAGGTGAGTGAGAGATTATATTATCAGAGCGGTTCACGGGCAGCACTAACCTCATTTAACCTCACACACGAGAGCGCACACATACATTCACACATATATATATATATACAGTACACACACACATACTTGAATGCATGTACGTTATGCTTAAAGGAACACTCCAACATTTTGGGAAATATTGCCATCTTGTCCAGAGTCAGACGAGAAGACTGATATCAGTTTCATCTCTGCACATCAGTTTTAAGTTAACACTACCTAAAAGAAAAGAAACATCTATGCACATGTATCTCTGCTCCTTATAATCAGCTTGGTTGAATTTCACTTTAGTCAATCTAATATTCTTTTTCTGTTGAACCTTTAAACCAATATTTTAAAGTCTTCTTTCCTCTTCCTCCCATCTCATCTCCAATCCTCTCCACCCCTCTCTTCTCCTCTCTTCCCATTTCCTCTCCTCTCATCTCCTCTCCAGTCATCTCCTTTCCTCTCCTCCCCTTCTCCCCTCTCTTCTCCTCTCCTCTCCTTTCCTCTCCTCTCCTCTCCTCTCCTCTCCTCTCCTCTCCTCTCCTCTCCTCTCCTCTCCTCTCCTCTCCTCTCCTCTCCTCTCCTCTCCTCTCCTCTCCTCTCCTCTCCTCTCCTCTCCTCTCCTCTCCTCTCCTCTCTCCTCTCCTCTCCTCTCCTCCTCTTCTCTTCTCCTCTCCTCATTGTGTCATCCACAGCATGAACATTACTTTAATAACAGCAGAGCGGACAGGATTGGAAGAGTGTCACACCGCATGCTTGATTCCTCACATCACGGCCCCTGACACAACGCCACGCCACACAGCTCTCACTCCGTCTCTCACTCTGTCTTTCCATTTTACATCACTCCTGTCTTTCTTCATCTCGCTGTCTCCCATCCTCCTCAATTGTATTATTTCTCTCTCTCTCTCTCTCTCTCTCTCTCTCTCTCTCTCTCTCTCTCTCTCTCTCTCTCTCTCTCTCTCTCTCACCCCCTTTATTCTCTCTCGCTCCTCACTTCATGTCATGTTCTGTTTCTCCCTCCCTCCTAAATGCAGAGGATACATTCCTGTTATATGTAAAAATGTACCTTTCCTTTGCATGATGTCTAGCACTATGTATGAGACGTGGTGCAGCCTGCTCAGACACTGTGATGTCTTTGTGAAGATCGCATCTGAAACATATCACAGTGATGTCTTTGTGAAGATTGCATCTGAAACATGTCACAGTGATGTCTTTGTGAAGATCGCATCTGAAACATGTCACAGTGATGTCTTTGTGAAGATCGCATCTGAAACATGTCACAGTGATGTCTTTGTGAAGATTGCATCTGAAACATGTCACAGTGATGTCTTTGTGAAGATCGCATCTGAAACATGTCACAGTGATGTCTTTGTGAAGATTGCATCTGAAACATGTCACAGTGATGTCTTTGTGAAGATCGCATCTGAAACATGTCACAGTGATGTCTTTGTGAAGATCGCATCTGAAACATGTCACAGTGATGTCTTTGTGAAGATTGCATCTGAAACATGTCACAGTGATGTCTTTGTGAATATCGCATCTGAAACATGTCACAGTGATGTCTTTGTGAAGATTGCATCTGAAACATGTCACAGTGATGTCTTTGGGAGGACCACATCTGAAACTGTCCTATTAGGCTCTTCTTCTTGAAACTGAAAAGGCAATGTTGTTGTTCAACACAAGTGATACTGCTTCTGTGTCCATCAATCCAACCTCTCTCTCTCTCTCTCTCTCTCTCTCTCTCTCTCTCTCTCTCTCTCTCTCTCTCTCTCTCTCTCTCTCTCTCTCTCTCTCTCTCTCTCTCTCTCTCTCTCTCTCTCTCTCTCTCTCTCTCTCTCTCTCTCTCTCTCTCTGTCTCTCTGTGTGTGTGTGTGTGTGTGTATGTTTACTTGATGTGATGCGGCTCCTGCCTTATTGACCAACCAACAGGAAACAATCTCACCCAGAGACAGGGACACTTTTTTGCCTGCCAGCCTGTCACACTGTGTGTGTGTGTGTGTGTGTGTGTGTGCGTGTGCGAATGAGAACATGGGTAGGTGTGTGTGAGTGTGGCGTGTGTCAGAACTGTGTTTTTTTTTTTTGCTGCGTCAGCGAAGTGCCACGCAACTCTGCAGATGTGCTTTGAAGACACCAACCTGGTGCACTAGATTGGAACGCCACCATGCGCCACCAAGACATCTAGCTGACCCAACACTCTCAGTCTCAGTATTTTCTCCTGGTTGGAGCTGTGTCCTTAGGTCTGACTCATGCCTGCAGGATATAGCATCCACACACACTAAGTAGGTTAACTGAATTAGGCAACGCACTAACTTGTTAGGGTTAGCCTAAAGTCGTATGTAAGTAAGGAGCGAGACATGGACACTGTTAAAAGTAGAGGGCAGTGGTGTGGTCTCGTCTGAAGGGGGCGACAGTGGCTTAGGAGGTAGAGTGGTCGCCAGTAATCAGAAGGTTCCCGGTTCGATTCCGGCGGATGCCTCCTGGCAGCTTGTCTGAGTGTCCTTGCAGGTTGGTACCTTGCATGGTTGCCTCTGCCGTCGGTGTGTGAATGTGTGAGTGAATGTTGTGAATGTGAGGCACAAGTTGTAAAGTGCTTTGGATAAAAGCACTATATAAATGCAGTCCATTTACCATGAAGTAGTGGGCATACTGTGACTTTATACAACCTGCCCCCCAACTCACGTCAGTTTAATCATAAAGAGTTAGGCTAAATCAGTAAACTGAACTTAAGTGGGTTTACCCTCCACTACATCCTCCTCTAGGCCTACTCTTCACAGTAGCCTGGTCAAAATATCTTTGACAACCACGCGCGCGCCCGTACTCCGATCCGTGCAATAATATTCACAGGGGTATATATTGTCATTTGAAATAAGTTACCAATGCATTGCCCCGTGGGATTATGCCCCCCGCTGCAAAATAAATTATGTCTGCCTGTCTGCCAGTCGCAGACTGTGAGTGACTGTCACTCAAATCGCTTATGGGCGGAGCCAAGCCAAAAACTGCTTGAAATCTTGAAGTGGAAAAATGCTGCTTTTGAATACTTGATTAGAAATACAAAACAATGCATTTTTGGGGAAAAAACTTTACAGATGTGTTCCATACACTCACAGGAATTGTGTAAAGTTGCCCAAATAGTGAAAGGAATAGCAAGACATGTCCCCTTTAATTAATCTAAGGCACAGCATTTATTACTATTTAAAAGCCCTGAGGGCTCAACACAGAATACATAGTTAGAAAAGTCTTGAGTTGATCATTTACTAATGATTCAAGTGAATGAATGAATGAATGAAAAGTTTATTTCTTGGACATGTTATTCTTCTTATTTCTTCAAACAACTCACAGTGTCTTGATCCGTCAGACCAAACAATCATAACAACAAATTAAAAAAATCATTAAAGAAAATAAAAATATTAAAAAAAAAGAACAAAGAAAAAACAGGAATTATAAACAAAAGAGCAATGTGTTTGGTTGGCAGACATGTCCAAAAAAAGGAGTAGAGGGAAGCTTAGCTTATTGATCCCTACCCCCTTACATTTGTATTTGTTCTTCCATTAGAATTTACATAATTTAGTATATTACAATATAGAATATTATTTTTTACTTATATTAAAAGTTTACAATAAAAAACATGATTCACTTGACAGCAGTGAATATAGTACATCACTACATACACAATATAACATAATTTTGTTTATCCTCACTACTCATTTCTGTATTTTTCTAATGTGTATTTTTTATTTTAGACATGCAGACAATTTAGTGATGGGATGATAGTTATTATCACTATCTCCTGCTTTATGCAATGGCGTAACACAAGCAACCTTCCACACTTTGTGAATTATAACTGATAGAATGGTTAAATTAGAAATACATGTTATATATTCTGACATCATCAAGGCAGAGAGCTGGAGAAAGAGACTGTCCAGACCAACGTCTTCAGTAGCTTTCCTGGAATCAATGGCAGGACGTGCTCCAGTAACTACATTAGGAGTGAGAAGTGGGCAAACTGGGGCGGCTACGTGGTGCAGTGGGCAAGGCGCTCACCACGAATACTGGAGAGACGCTGGGTTCGCCTGTTCGAGCCCAGCGCTCCACATTGCTTTCAGTTTAGCTGGTCGTCCGTACTAATACACATTGGCAGTATTAGGGGGTGGGAAACTGATGGGTGGGGATCGGGCGTTGTGGACAGCGACTCCTACAGGTCGGTTGGTGCGCCTGCGCAGTAGAATCAGGAAGCAATGGGGGTGGCGCCCCTCCAAAGCGCAGACCCCTGACGCTGAAAGATCGCGCCGCGCAGGTGAAAAGATGCGACTGCTGTTACCTCGAGTATCGGAGGGGACTCGTGCTATGTATGACTTAGTCCACATTGCAGCCGGCTTGTGGGAGGCAAGAAACAGCGTTCGAGACAGGGGAGGGTTGAATTGGATGATACGGAAATTGGGATGGGAGAAAAATAGAAAATGGGAGAAAAAGTGGATAAAAAAAAAGAAGTGGGCAAACTGAAGGGGCATGACTTACAGTATGAATAGAAACATCCATTTCTGAATTACTCAGATTTACCAGATCACATGTTCCCATTTTCAAAAAGGTGGCCAACTGCAGCAAAATGCTTATTAAAAGCTGTGCATATTTCCTTGTCAGAAAATACTCACTAACCAGAATTCACTACCTTCCAGAATGTTTTTTTTCTCCAAATGTAGCCAAGAGTAAAGACCCTAACCCTGTCAAAACAGCAGTCAAAGTGTATATTTTCAGCAATATGTTTGTTTACCAATAGGTTAAAGTGTTATTAGTGAAACAGGCGAATATCGACGCTAGGAAATGCATGCCACCATTTTGTTTGTAGTCATATGAGGAGAGGAGACCCAGGGCTTTCGATGGGCTTTGGAATTTAGAAAAAACTACACTACCCAGCTCAAGCCAGCTCCTTGACTTGTGGATTAACTTTTTAATTGATCTTATTTTTCGGGATTATCTCTCACAAACCTGAACGTTATTGGCATAAATGAGAACAGAGTTAGTTTATCTACCTTTCTGTGAACGTCTAGCAAAAAAAGGTGTTGGAATCTGATGAAAAATGGCTGAGAAATCTACATTATAAACAAATAACTGTACTTACAGTAGATTTCATTCACGGTTTTGCTGCACGGCTGGTGATACTAAATCCAGATTTAACTCTGCCATTGGAAAGGGGAGATTTAGCCCGATCCATAGATGTGCGACTTGCCTATTATAAGGTCATTTATAGGCCTGATATTCTATATTCTATATTCTATAATCATTTAAAATTGCAAATGTGTCCGGATGGCAGAATTCAGTACTGTATCTACAAACGATTCTGTTTAATCATCTTCCCTTTATTCATTTGCTTAGATCTTTTGTACATGTGATCTCAAGAAGGTGCTGAATGAGCTCAGTGGAAATTCTTCATGTCTGGTAAATTTTAGCATGGTGTTATTCACCGTCAAAGATAACAATTTTCTTTTTTTAAAGATAATTGATATTCTCCTTTGGTTCATTACAATTTACTCAAGCCTAGTAACAGACACACTATTTCTGACACTGGGAATACATTCCCTGAGATCCATAGATGTCCCCAGATACCAAGAACGTGCAAATGGACCTTGTAGAAATAGAGCAATCTTCCATTTACTTAGGTATGTATTTTTAGGAGGATATTCAAAAAATAGGGCTAGGGCTCAAGAGGTTAACCACCAAGCATTTAACTTTATACATGACAAATAAAACTAAACTTGAAACTAAAGATGTCGATCATGAAGGCCTGCTCGTTAAAATTTCAGATGAGATCTTATCTTAAGTCATGTAATAATGAGTAATATAACATGTTATTATGAAGAATAATGTAACATAATGTAATCACTAGGGCTGGGACTTTATTGTGTTAATTTCGATTAATTAACTACAGAATTCTTTTCCCGGAAAAATAAATAACTCATTTTAGCACACGTCGCAGCACTTTGCTCTCGTCTGGCGCTCCGGGCTGCGTTTTCGCAGCCTTTTTTTCCCGCCGCCTTTCGATCGCCAACCCACTCAACCTATTGCATGATTTCATTCTCGAGTTACAAGTCCGGTTGTGAACGGTCCTGAACTGACCACCAGTCACCGCTGATGGCGAAAATGATTGACCACCATTGAAGCCAGGGATGCGTTCTTCATGGGACGAGGCCAGCCAAAGATTTGAACAGAAGCGCGTGCACGCACATGCACCGATGTGCACGGCACACGCGTGCACACAGGAATGCGCTGCGCTCGCCAACTCGCTATAAGTACCCGCCTGGGCTACTTTGCATATCAATAGCGCCGGTCGTCAGGTGTGTTAAATACGTTCTCAGATACATTCACACCTAACTTGTGTTACATTCCATTCGTAAAGGCAATTAGGCACTGTCTTTAGTCTGTGCCAGAGTATTGAATACATACTGTGCTTAAGCGAGGGAACATTTATGCGCACGTGCGGGAGCGTCGGGAGCGTCGGGAGCACGCATGCACGTGGTGTCATTAGCGTGCGTGAAATCAGAGTTGATATGAGCAACGCACCGCTGGTTGTAGCCAAGGAGCGTCTGCTCCGAAAGTGATCCCAGACGGGCGCTCAGAGTGGGGGAAGGTGATACAAGAAGACTAAGAAGTCCTTTGGTTTGACTCAAGAGGCTAAATCAGTGGTGCCCAACCAGTCGATCGCGATCGACAGGTAGAGCGCGGGCTGATTTCAAGTAGATCTCGATTAATAAAATGTGATTATATATATATATATATATATTTTTTTTTGCAAAATCAACTCTGCCTCTCCTTGTTAACTACAACAAGCAATGCTTGTTCATTATGCTGCTTTTATAAAGCCTCAAATGACGGCTTACAATATACAATTTTGGCTGGTAGCTCTCGGCTAGGTGGTAAATTAAAAAGTAGATCTTGGTTCAAAAAACGTTGGGCACCCCTGGGCTAAATGAATGGCAGTGGACGGCCATTTTGGATAATCACGCTGAATTATTGCCGGTACACACATTATTGTGTAAGAAACTTCGGAATATTACCTTTCAAAAGAGAAAAGTCGTTTGCGCTATATATATTATTCATAAAATTGCTGCACTTTGTTAAAAATTGCATTGATCTGACTGTTGGTCTGTGTAGTAGCTAATAAACAAGATTTTGCTGCTTAAACGTATGTATAATAAATGTATATTCATTGATTCACTCTGTATACCAAATCCATTTGAATTGAAAAATTTGGCTTTTCGCATCAAATATTGATACGTGTTCAAAATGTGATTCATTTAGATTAATTAACTATAAAGTCTCTAATTAATTTGATGAAATATTTTAATCGAGTCCCACCACTAGTAAGCACACTACATTTAATTGAGAGTGGGCCTACATTACATAACTTACCCAACACTGCTACCTATTAGCCTACTCTAACACATTATGACTTGGTTAGGACTCGAAACCCAATGTTTTGAACTTGTGACTCGACTTGGTACTTGCCTGTCTTGACTTGGGACTTGCCTGTCTTGACTTGGGACTTGCCTGTCTTGACTTGGGACTTGCCTGTCTTGACTTGGGACTTGCCTGTCTTGACTTGAGACTTGCCTGTCTTGACTTGAGACTTGCCTGTCTTGACTTGGGACTTGCCTGTCTTGACTCTGTACTTGACTTGAGTTTCATGAATTGAGACGTACAAACTTGCAAAACTATGACTTGGCCCACCTCTGCTACAGGATCCTGGGACATGTATTTATTTTTACTCTGAGATACCCGAGTTCACCCCATAGTACAGCGCTGTACCATGTCAGCCTTCACTATACTGCTGTACAGGACATTATACCAAGAAGCTATATATACTGTGGAGGATGACAACTGGCTGAGGCAGCGTTGACCTAGGAAGACTTGTTAAAGTTGAATCATCACTGACACCTCTCCTCTTCTCTCTCTTTGTCTCCCCCTGTGTCTCTCTCTCTCTCTCTCTCTCTCTCTCTCTCTCTCTCTCTCTCTCTCTCTCTCTCTCTCTCTCTGTCTTTTCTCTTTCTTTCTTTCTTCCTTTCTCACTCCTCACTCACTTTCTCTATCTCTATCTGTTTTCTATCTCTATCTATGTTTTCTTTCTTTCTTTCTTTCTTTCTTTCTTTCTTTCTTTCTTTCTTTCTTTCTTTCTTTCTTTCTTTCTTTCTTTCTTTCTTTCTTTCTTTCTTTCTTTCTTTCTTTCTTTCTTTCTTTCTCCCTCTGTCTCTCCTCTTCACAGCAATTGAATCATCCTAATGTAATAAAGTACCATGCATCTTTCATTGAGGAGAATGAGCTCAACATAGTTCTGGAGCTGGCGGATGCAGGGGACCTGTCACGTATGATCAAGGTAAGACACCCCACTATGGCCTGGTACCTGGGATTACATACGTTTGCCAAAACAATACTTTCTTTCGATACCTTACTTTGCTGCATTAACTTGTTTTTCTACAATAATGATCAAGGTAAGACACCCTGCTATGGTTTGGTACTGGGAATGATACGTGGGATTCCATATGGACACCAAAACAATACTTTCTTTCAATACCTTACTTTGCTGAGTATGAACACGTTTTTCTACAATAACCAATTTTCTTTCCATTTAACAACATAAGCCAAAACTTGTCCAATGCTCAAATCCTCTCCTGCACAGAACTCCTCATACCACACCTTCAACAAGAACTATAGTAAACCATATTATTACCATAATATTGTTGATATTTTCAAGAGCTTCATAATCTACTTATTCGGAAGTCGATTTTTTTCAAACTTTTTTCTGAAGTATTCTCCTCCATGTTTCACAAATACTAGTGCAAACTTATTTACCTACAAATCAAAACAAGGTGTTGTTTACTCAATACTGGCTATGCTAATTGATAATTGATTATTCCCCTTCCTCCTGAGGGATTATTTAGAATATTAAAACGTTATATGCCTTGTTGAGTACTGTAGACGTATTGCCCCAGTACTAATAGATGATGGGATACATGATAGATGCATGATGGCTGCCACTATGTATGAGACGTGGTGCAGCCTGCTGAGACATGTCACAGAGATGTCTTTGGGAGGACCACATCTGAGATGTGTCACAGTGATGTCTTTGGGAGGACCACATCTGAGACGTGTCACAGTGATGTCTTTGGGAGGACCACATCTGAGACGTGTCACAGTGATGTCTTTGGGAGGACCACATCTGAGACATGTCACAGTGATGTCTTTGAGAGGACCACATCTGAGACGTGTCACAGTGATGTATTTGGGAGGACCACATCTGAGACGTGTCACAGTGATGTCTTTGGGAGGACCACATCTGAGACGTGTCACAGTGATGTCTTTGGGAGGACCACATCTGAGACGTGTCACAGTGATGTCTTTGGGGAGGACCACATCTGAGACATGTCACAGTGATGTCTTTGAGAGGACCACATCTGAGACGTGTCACAGTGATGTCTTTGGGGAGGACCACATCTGCTCTCTATCTCCTCTGTATCAGCTCTGTATCTACTCTGTATCAGCTCTGTATCACCTCTATATCTACTCTGTATCACCTCTGTATCTACTCTGTATCACCTCTGTATCAGCTCTGTATCTACTCTGTATCACCTCTATCAGCTCTGTATCTACTCTGTATCACCTCTGTATCAGCTCTGTATCTACTCTGTATCACCTCTGTATCACCTCTGTATCAGCTCTGTATCTACTCTGTATCACCTCTGTATCTACTCTGTATCAGCTCTGTATCTACTCTGTATAACCTCTGTATCACCTCTGTATTACCTCTGTATCACCTCTATCTACTCTGTATCACCTATGTATCTACTCTGTATCACCTCTGTATCACCGGTATCTACTCTGTATCACCTCTGTATCTACTCTGTATCACCTCTGTATCTACTCTGTATCACCTCTGTATCACCTCTGTATCTACTCTGTATCACCTATGTATCTACTCTGTATCTACTCTGTATCACCTCTGTATCTACTCTGTATCACCTCTGTATCACCTATGTATCTACTCTGTATCACCTCTGTATCTACTTTGTATCACATCTATCTACTCTGTATCACCTCTGTATCTACTCTGTATCACCTCTATCACCTCTGTATCTACTCTGTATCACCTCTGTATCTACTCTGTATCACCTCTATATAACCTCTGTATCTACTCTGTATCACCTCTATCTACATTTACATTTAGTCATTTAGCTGACACTTTTATCCAAAGCGACTTACATGTTCTGTACGACAAGCCATCAGGAAGGGCACAACTCTATCAGCTGAGCAACAATGTTCATCAAAGTGTTGCGTGCTACAGTGTAGGTTAGTTTATTAGGACAAGTGCATGACAGTACGGTTAGTTAGGGTTAGATTTTTTTAATTTTTAAAAATTCAGATAATGGTTGAAGAAGTGCGTCTTTAGTCGACGGCGAAAGATTGGACGTGTTTCGGCTGTCCTAACTGGGGTGGGTAGTTCATTCCACCATGTGGGGCAAGGACTGAGAATAGGCGACTTCTCTTTGATGACCCTCCCGGAGCTTGGATAGGAGTAGGTCTGAGGCGGCCAGAAGATGCAGAGCGTAGGGGTCTTGATGGTGTGTAGTTAGAGACCATTGACCGGAGGTAGGCGGGAGCGGTTCCCTTTGCCGCACGGTATGCTAGGTCGAGGGCCTTGAAGCGGATTCGTGCAGCAATGGGGAGCCAGTGCAGGTCCCTAAGAAGTGGGGTGACATGGGCCGACTTCGGTAGTTTTGAGATCAGGCGGGCCGTTGCGTTCTGAATGAGTTGAAGAGGCTTAGTGGCAGTGGCCGGGAGGCCAGCGAGCAGTGCGTTGCAGTAGTCGAGGCGGGAGATGACTGTTGATTGGACGAGGAGTTGGATGGCTTCTTTTGTCAGGAAGGGGCGGATCCTTCTGACGTTGCTCAGGAGGAATCGGCAGGTTCTGGTTGTCGCTGCGATGTGAGCAGAGAAGTTCAACTGGTCGTCGAGGACAACACCAAGGTTCTTGGCGGTCGGGGACGCGGTCACAGCTGCATTCTCGACTGTGATGGAAAGGTCGGTCAGGGGGGAGGATTTGGCCGGCAGGTGGAGCAATTCTGTTTTGCTTAGGTTCAGTTTGAGGTGGTTGGTCGTCATCCAGGCGGAGATGTCGGACAGACAGGCCGAGATCCGCTCAGAGACGTGGATATCTGAGGGAGGGAAGGAGAGGAAGAGTTGAGTATCGTCGGCATAACAATGGTAGGAGAAGCCATGAGACGTGATAATGTTACCCAGTGATTTAGTGTAGAGGGAGAAGAGAAGGGGTCCTAAAACCGAGACCTGGGGGACACCGGTCCGCAGGGGGCGGGTGGCCGACAGGGTCCCTCTCCATGACACTTGGTAGGAGCGGTCATTGAGGTATGATGACAGCCATGTCAGCGCAGAGCCAGCCACTCCCATTCCTGCGAGGGCCGCGAGGAGGATCTGGTGGTTGACTGTGTCGAAGGCTGCAGATAGATCTAGGAGAATCAGGACAGAGGAGAGGCCTTTCGCTTTTGCTAAGTGAAGTGCCTCTGTGACCGCAATGAGGGCTGTCTCTGTGGAGTGGCCAGTCCTGAAGCCTGACTGATTAGGGTCTAGGAGGTCATTCTGTAAGAGATAAGCAGTAAGTTGGTTGGATACAGCACGTTCAAGTGTTTTAGAAAGGAAGGAGAGAAGAGAGACAGGACGGTAGTTGCCTATGACGGTAGGGTTCAGGGATGGTTTTTTTATGAGGGGCGTGACTCTGGCTTGTTTTAGGGAGGTGGGGACCACCCCCGAGTTGAGTGAGGAGTTGATGGTTGCAGTTAGGAATGGGAGGATGTCCGGTGCTATGGTCTGGAGGAGTGGGGAGGGTAGTCGGTCCAGCTGGCATGTAGTCAGATGGTTTGACGTTACCAGTGTCTGTATCACCTCTGTATCACCTCTGTATCTACTCTGTATCACCTCTGTATCACCTCTGTATCTACTCTGTATCACCTCTGTATCTACTCTGTATCACCTCTGTATCACCTCTGTATCTCCTCTGTATCACCTCTGTATCTACTCTGTATCACCTCTGTATCTACTCTGTATCACTTCTGTATCACCTCTGTATCTACTCTGTATCTACTCTGTATCACCTTTGTATCTACTCTGTATCTACTCTGTATCACCTCTGTATCACCTCTGTATCTACTCTGTATCTACTCTGTATCACCTCTGTATCTCCTCTGTATCTACTCTGTATCACCTCTGTATCTACTCTGTATCACCTCTGTATCTCCTCTGTATCACCTCTATCTCCTCTGTATCACCTCTATCTACTCTGTATCTACTCTGTATCACCTCTGTATCACCTCTGTATCTACTCTGTATCACCTCTATCTACTCTGTATCACCTCTGTATCTACTCTGTATCTACTCTGTATCACCTCTGTATCTACTCTGTATCATCTCTGTATCACCTCTGTATCTACTCTGTATCTACTCTGTATCACCTCTGTATCTACTCTGTATCTACTCTGTATCACCTCTATCTACTAGGCTTGGGCGGTATGACGGTATTACGGTATACCAGGGTATTTCGAGATCCCGCCGGTATGATTCTCAATACCGTGACGTCACAGACTGCTATTACACTGACACTGAGTTGATTGTAGTGCACAGCACGCGCCGGCAGAGGGTTACGTGGCTATCGTTCTGGGACCTTGGAGCTAACGTTATAGTAGTACCTGGATGGTGCGGGGTAACTGGCTACCATCCCGGGAGCTCACGTTGATACCTGGATGGTGCTAACTAACTAGCTACCGTCCCGGGAGCTCACGTTGATACCTGGATGGTGCGGGGTAACTGGCTACCGTCCCGGGAGCTCACGTTGATACCTGGATGGTGCTAACTAACTAGCTACCATCCCGGGAGCTCACGTTGATACCTGGATGGTGCTAACTAACTAGCTACCGTCCCGGGAGCTCACGTTGATACCTGGATGGTGCGGGGTAACTGGCTACCGTCCCGGGAGCTCACGTTGATGCCTGGATGGTGCTAACTAACTAGCTACCGTCCCGGGAGCTCACGTTGATACCTGGATGGTGCTAACTAACTAGCTACCGTCCCGGGAGCTCACGTTGATACCTGGATGGTGCTAACTAACTGGCTACCGTCCCGGGAGCTCACGTTAATACCTGGATGGTGCTAACTAACTACCGTCCCGGGAGCTCACGTTGATACCTGGATGGTGCTAACTAACTAGCTACCGTCCCGGGAGCTCACGTTGATACCTGGATGGTGCTAACTAACTAGCTACCGTTCCGGGAGCTCACGTTGATACCTGGATGGTGCTAACTAACTAGCTACCGTCCAGGGAGCTCACGTTGATACCTGGATGGTGCTAACTAACTAGCTACCGTCACGGGAGCTCACGTTGATACCTACTAACTGGCTACCGTTCTGTGATTTGTTTACTTCGAGGTTGAAGAAAGTGCACTTTCAGGTTGAAAGAACGGCCCTAATCTCAACGTGTTTCAATATAAGCGTTATGTATGGTGATAACGAGTATATTGTTAGCTCCGCCCCCCCCCCCGCTGATGAAAATGAAAGTCATACCGTCATATACCGTATACCGGGGTATTATGTCAGCAAGGTATGAAAAAAATTATACCGCCCAAGCCCACTATCTACTCTGTATCACATCTGTATCTACTCTGTATCACCTCTGTATCTGCTCTGTATCTGCTCTGTATCTACTCTGTATCTACTCTGTATCACCTCTGTATCTGCTCTGTATCTTCTCTGTATCACCTCTGTATCTGCTCTGTATCTGCTCTGTATCACCTCTGTATCACCTCTGTATCTACTCTGTATCACCTCTGTATCTACTCTGTATCTGCTCTGTATCATCTCTGTATCACCTCTGTATCACCTCTGTATCTGCTCTGTATCACCTCTGTATCACCTCTGTATCACCTCTGTATCTACTCTGTATCTGCTCTGTATCACCTCTGTATCTACTCTGTATCACCTCTGTATCTACTCTGTATCTGCTCTGTATCACCTCTGTATCACCTCTGTATCTGCTCTATCTGCTCTGTATCACCTCTGTATCTACTATGTATCACCTCTGTATCTACTCTGTATCTGCTCTGTATCACCTCTGTATCACCTCTGTATCACCTCTGTATCTGCTCTGTATCTGCTCTGTATCACCTCTGTATCACCTCTGTATCTACTCTGTATATGCTCTGTATCACCTCTGTATCACCTCTGTATCTACTCTGTATCTGCTCTGTATCACCTCTGTATCTACTCTGTATCACCTCTGTATCTACTCTGTATCACTTCTGTATCTGCTCTGTATCACCTCTGTATCTACTCTGTATCTGCTCTGTATCTACTCTGTATCACCTCTGTATCACCTCTGTATCACCTCTGTATCTGCTCTGCTACAAGCCGCTGGCCATTGTCCTCATCAGCTCCATGCTTGGCGGTGGCGCTGCTCAACACAGCACATTAGCAGAGGAAGACATTCAACATGGCTCTGCGCATACATCCATAATACATGAACACATACACATGCATATAGTCTACTCTAGAATGCATATGCATATACACACACACACACACTCACGCGCACATACGCACACCACACGGACACACTCAATCAATCACTATACTGTATACAGCACATATGCACCCTTTTTTCCACACACATTTTCACACACTAATATGCACACACCTCTTGTCATGATGTACATGCAAATGTACAGTGTGTAGATGCCCATGCAAATTATACACACACCAATACACATACACACACACACACACACACACACACACACACACACACACACACACACACACACACACACACACACACACACATACACACACACATTATACACTGAATCAATCACTATTCTCTCTCTCTCTCTCCTCCTGTTCCCATCTTTGACCCCCCCCTGCCCCCCCCCCCCCCCCCCCCCCCCCCGCCTCGCTCTCTGACCATCTTCAGAATTGAAATGAAACCAAATGGCCCTTGATTTGCATGCACTTACAGAATATTGCATGTGCAGTGTTTTCGGTTTAAGGCACGGAGAGGAGGGGGGGGGGGGGATGGGGGGGTTTACGTGTTCCCCTATTGACATCAAACAGTCTTCTGATATGGTAATAGAAGGGCAAGGGGAAAGAATGGCTCCTCACTGAGGCTTTGTTTAGATGTGGGCCAAGGTCTCCCCCCCCCCTCTCCATCCATATTTCTCTCTTCTATCCTCCTCTCTGTTTCTCACACACCCACACCCATCTCTCCATCTCTTCCTCCCTCTCTCTTGCCCCATCCTTCTCTCTCTCTCTCTCTCTCTCTCTCTCTCTCTCTCTCTCTCTCTCTCTCTCTCTCTCTCTCTCTTTCTCTCCAGAATCTCTGTCTTTCTCTCCAGAATGCAGACTATCTACTACAGACCCATAGCCACTGAGCAGTAGAACCAGGACTGTGTACCAGTTCCTCTAACTACCTATAGTTGCTCAGCAGTCTCACTGAACAGTGAACACTGATCTCACTGCATATAACGGCTCAGGAAGTGGGCTTTTGTCCTCTACAAAAGTGATGTCAGCTTCCCAAGCCCTATATAGAGTTTAGCTGGCCGCATACATCGATTTTTATGTATGTCTGTCCACATACATGATGACCTGTGCTTTTAAGATTTTTTTTTACCATTTTTGCTCAAACTCTAAGACCATCAAAGACGATCAGCGCAGATTCAGGTCAAACTCTTTAGCCGTTGGTGTATACTGTAGTACTAAAGACCAAGATTGTGACCTACAGGATTGATGGGGATGCCAAACGTATTTTCGTTGTACTGTACTTGTGCTGTATAATGACAATACATTTGAATCTAATCTAATGTGAGTGAGGTTGACGCGAGGCCCTCAGACCGTACCTCATCGTGGATCTATCGTCATGTCTAAAGAGCCTCTCTTGTCATCGCCGTGGCTCCTGAAAGGGACCCCAGAACAGCTCCCTCAGCCTTCACCCAGAGTGACTGAAAACGCTCTGCCACTGAATGCCTTTTTACCTCACGACCGAGCTAGAAGCCAGATGTGAGCGTTTGTGGGGACGAATAACCGCAAATGCCTTCTCCCTGGCTCCTGAGAACGCATGTGCTTTCCATTGAGGAGCACAGTGAAAATGAGAAGGGACCACTATGGGAGGGAGGGAGGGAGGGAGGGAGGGAGGGGGAGAGAGAGAGAGAGAGGGAGAGAGAGAGGGAGAGAGAGAGTGGGAGGGAGAGAGAGGGAGGGAGAGAGAGGAGAGAGAGAGGGAGGGAGAGAGAGGGAGGGAGAGGAGAGAGAGGAGAGAGAGAGAGAGAGAGAGAGAGAGAGAGAGAGAGAGAGAGAGAGAGAGAGAGAGAGAGAGATCTGGGTTGCATTAAAACAGTGGAATCATGGCGCTGTGCGAAAGGGACACGAGAGAGGATAGATGCTGTACGCATAGGCACATACACACACACACACACACTCAAGAGGGCACAACATTTCAGTCAACAATATGTTCTGCCACAAAATAGCCATTACCAGGAATTACTATCTGTTTCCATCCTGTTGTGTTCATTGTGTATTTTGTGTGTGTATGATTTAGTATTTGTTCCAAGTATGGTTGTGTTATTATTATGGTATGTTGATGACTATGTTTTGTGTCTGTGTGTTTTAGCATTTTAAGAAGCAGAGGAGGTTGATCCCAGAGAGGACTGTATGGAAGTACTTCGTCCAGCTCTGCAGCGCGCTGGAGCACATGCACTCCAGGAGAGTCATGCACAGAGGTAGAGCTACACACACAGACATAGACGCGTATACACACACACACACACACACACACACACACACACACACACACACACACACACACACACACACACACACACACACACACACACACACACACACACACACACACACACAGACATAGACGTGTATACACACTAGTGGTCTGCAAGGGCCTTGAAATGAAGCCTGTGCCCTGCCCGAGCCCGTGAACTTCAGGCCCTGCCCGAAAATAAGCCAGACTGTAAATAATATGTTAAGCCCTAGCCCGCATGAAAACCCGAAATTTTTTTATTATTATTATTATTAAAATATATATATTTTTTGTATTTGTTTTAAATATTCGAAACACGGTATTATATTAAATTATTTTTTTGTTTTTAAATATTCTAAACACTTTATATATTAACTTAATAAATAAACAAAAACGAAAATGTCCAATAGGTCTGCCTAAATAACGCATATCACGCTGAAAACTAAGAAGCATTTACATAGCCTGTTTCGCTCTTATTAGAATGCCGTCCCAGTGCTCGCTTATTAGACTGACTCACACGGCAGCCTCGTAAAACGTATTGAAGGCTATAGAATCTTCTTTGACACACACACACACACACACACACGCACACACACACACACAACACAATAGCCTACTCAGTCACTATACAAACAAACAGAAAACAGAAATCAGATTCCGAGCAGAGCAACATAATGAAAAGCACAACAAAACAGGGCAGCAGCGACCCAGCAAATAATAAACATCACTCACCACTTCGCTGTTGATGTCAGCAACGCGTTGAACAACGTTAACAAAACTTCGCCAACCGGCTACATACATCCAAGAACAAATTAAAACGTTCGCCAACTGGCTATATTCCAACACAACCAATCGAGTTGTCCCCTGAGTTCTCCCTGCGCGCTGCGGTAATTACATCCAAATATTTCTCTGATGACAGCTTGCGCGAAAGAGAAAACGAAACTTAAGGAAAACGAAGGTTATCCTATAACCCTAGTTATATGAGAAATAAAAAATAAATAAAAAAAACGCAAAAAAAAAAACAATGGCGGTGCCCGGGCCCCGTCGGGCCTGGGCAAGGTTGCAGTGCACTAATACACACACACACTCGTGCAAAATGTTTTATAACAACACATCCTGTAAAGTCAACTGTTGAGTGGGAGGGATTGTACGTTATACAGCAACGTATTGTGGAACAAAGTATGAGTATCAATACATGACGATGTAATTCAGGCATTTTTCACTGTTCTTTACAAAGATCACACTGTTTATTTGACTCCTCTAGGGACATTAACACATTCAGTGCCACGCCCCTTTGACCATATATGGGCTAGAGTGCCAATACGGAAGTCAATGGGAGGTCGGGGAAATTTGCGAAGGCTTAAACTATATCTTAAATTATGTCTATGGGTCTAAAACACCCCTCGCTTATAAATGACTTGCTTGCAGTCAACATGTACTTTTTATACCGTTTTGAATACGAGTATTGTTACAAAGGGTCAGATTAAACCGAATATATGTATTTATTGATTGATATATATTGCATAATATTTGTATATCGTCTGATATCCCTTGTGTATTCTTTGTACATATACACGGAATATCCCTTTAACCTAGTACAGACCATAATATTTCGTTCTCCTATTGGAAGCGATCCCCTAGGCGCCAACTGCCATACCCCCAATGCCGAGTTCAAAGCCACTGTCAAGGCTTGTCTGAACATGCCCGGTTCGGCGCCAGAATACGAGACAGGAATAAGGCTGGTACTAGTTTGTTCGCCTAACATATAAATATGGCGCAGGTGAATACAGAAGTAGTTCGAGTTACCCAAGTGAAGCCTCATCCACGATACAACGTGCGGTGAAGTAGGGCCCGTTTGGCCCCAAATAGAGCATTGAGACAGCAGCACTTAGCCTAAAGTCAAGTTACTCTCGAACGAGTTAACCTAGAAACGTGTTACCCTCAAACGTAAAGCCTTCATCACGAGTCAACGACCAAGTGAAGTGAGCAACCGTGCATCTAAATAGAGCACTTATAACCGTGTGCGAATAGGATAGTAAAGTGTCAGAGCTTAGTGGAATAACGTCAAGTTCGACCTAGTTAATTGTGAAGTACCGCGCACCGGAGAATCTACACCTGTGAATGCAGAGCCCTTTTCCGGCTGGATTATTATTATTATTGCTTTGGTCCTGTGGATGTTGGAGCGGAGAAGAATTGTCTACACCCCACTACTGTGTGGGATTTACCCGTGACGTGAGGAACATCACTCGAGCCCGTCTCTTGGAGAGGCTGGTCGGCTTTCACCTGTGCTGCACGCATACTGGGATTACAGCTGCTGCTTTCGTCTGCCGATCAGGGAGTAATATACCGCCTCCCATAGCAGGAGCTTATTGAGTCCCCGCTGATCCAGACTTTGCATTCGAACATTTCCTCCCCCTGCTGGCTTACAACCGGTGGGAACCCTACTAGTATCTCCCACTGCCTACCAGTGTACCATAGATATAATTCCTAAGATTCAGGTTGTATTATTATCTCCTGCGTAATATGAGAATGGACATACGTTATTGATTTGCCTACGCACATTCCTTTGCCTTATAAGCGCATCCAAAGTAAAGTATATTATGTACTATCATTGCTGCTAATAAATATTCGTAAACCCAGTTTTGTGTGGAACTGTGTCATTGTGGAGGTGTTCTCATCATATACCTGTGTACTGTATGGCCAGTAGTAATGTACATAAGACGGTAGTGGTTTAATGATACCATACTTATTAATACAGTCAGGGAATTGTACCCCTCAGTTACAAGTATAGTTTTGGAGAGTTCTAGTAATTCCAGAGAAATTCCGCGATAATAGCTCTTTAGTGGAATACACAAAACACGTTGTCATTTTTCGGCTGATTTATGAATCGTTTTCAAATAAACGCTCGATTATCGATAGTATATGTGTATTTATGCATGCTAGAGAAGCGGGCTGAAAAATCTATTATCCATGACCTGGTCAGCGCTAACGTCACACACACACACACACACACACACACACACACACACACACACACACACACACACACACACACACACACACACACACACACACGCACACACCTATACGGGTTTATGCTACATCGGGGGGACCAATGACTGTATACAGCCTGATGGGATCCAGCCTTTCTAAAGGGTCTAGAGACATGATTTTAACTGCTAAAATCATTATATTTTTTGTTAACACAAAAACCACTTGACATTTTCAAAACTCTCCAAAAAAAAAAAAAAAATCTGATATCTACGGGTTTATACTACATCATGGGGACCACATGACTGTATACAGCCTGATGGGATCCAGCCTTTCTAAAGGGTCTAGAGACATGATTTTAACTGCTAAAATCATTTGAATTTTTTGTTAACACAAAAACCACTTGACATTTTCCCAACTCTCAAAAAATAATAATAACTGAAATCACTCCCCCCATGGGGACCGGTCCCCATGAGGGGAGGATTTCAGTGTATTGATTGATTGATTGAAAACTTTATTAACAGATTGCAGAATGGGTACAGTACAGTACAGCTCAATACATACAATTGTTAAGGGGATGCAGACCAGAGAAAGACTTTCGTCTTGTTTACATCAGGGTCCTCCATTTTCAATTCATCATAACATATATGAGCCATGTCACTTCAATGAGGTGGGATGGCTCCCTGTGGAGCAGAGGGTCTCCTTTCTGAAACTGGGACATATGTATAAAATGTTAAATGGATCTGCCCCCAGATATTTATGCTCTCGCATTGTCCTGCGTGGCCAGGTCCACGACGGTCTGGACAGCTCTCAGTTTATGAGCCTAGAAAGGGTTCCTATTCACAGAATGGCTTTCTGTCTACAGCCTGCCGGCTGTGGAACTCTCTGCCCAGGGCCATCCAAAACTCCCCCACTATTGCTGTCTTCAAGAGGGGTGTGAAGCGACATCTGCAACAATACAGTAGGTTGCAGATGGAGCTTCTTCCCCTCAGCCGCCAGGCTGATCAATGCCTCAGGCCCCCCCCCCCCTCGGTACCCCCCCCCCCCCCCCCTCTGCCCCCAAGTGACACTGGCTAAATGACATTGACTGCACTGCACTAGTCCGTACTGGATCTCTGCACACTTCACTTTATATATATATATATGTATTTTATTTATTGATTAATCCCCCACTGCACTGTTTTCGTTTCTTGTCTGTGTTGGTGTTTGTTTACTGTGAAAAAAGAAAAAATGCATACACTGTATTGCTGCAACAATTACCAATGTGTTTACACAAATGGCTCAATAAAGGAATCTGAATCTGAATCTGAATCTTGAAGAACAGGAACATGACATGCTGTAATGAGGCTCTTTCAGAAAATTGTGTTGTCTATTTTATCTTCTTAACTCTTTCTTTGTGATTTATTGTATTCTTCTTGGGACCATGTTGGAAACAAGTCGACAGACTTTCACATGTTATCCTTGTACCCCTTGTTTTTATACTATTGTATAAATTGTATGTACTAAATAAAAATCAAATCAAATCATGACATACATGACATACAGATAGACAGTATGTTCATTGGCTTCATTGGCATACTATCAACATCACTGTTAGGCACTTCACAGAACCAAAAAAAGCAATACTTGCTTGCCTTTTCAACATTAAACATTAAAGATGTTCTCTCAGCACAATGGTGACCTTTATACCATACAATCAATTAAAAAAAATGGTACACCTATACCTCTTGTACAAAAAAGGAGGCACAAATTGAGTTCATATTGTCAAAGCTTTTTTCAAACAGCTGTTGCATTTTATTTTAAATATATGTCCTGTGACAAATGCTTTTTTAACTTTGGGACACAAAAACAGGGTACTGTTGTATGCATTTAAGTTCTGGTTTCTTTACTTTTATTGAGCAGCACAGGATGGACCCAAGTGTGGTGTTAAACCAATAATCAACTTTATTCAAGGCGACTAGATGTGCAAAACAGACAATGGGTCTCATTCTCCAACGGACTTAAGACAGAAAATGTGCTCTTAGGGCCATTTAAGACATTCGATTTTGGGATTCCCCAACCGTGTTAAACATGCAATATATCCCATTGGGACAGACATTTGTAATTTTATATAGCTATAACCTGCATTCTTTCAAATGTATAATAAATCAATAAAACAGATATCTAACACAGTTGGGGAATCCCTCCCCAACCGTGTTAAACATGCAATATATCCCATTGGGACAGACATTTGTAATTTTATATAGCTATAACCTGCATTCTTTCAAATGTATAATAAATCAATAAAACAGATATTTAACACAGTTGGGGAATCCCTCCCCAACCGTGTTAAACATGCAATATATCCCATTGGGACAGACATTTGTAATTTTATATAGCTATAACCTGCATTCTTTCAAATGTATAATAAATCAATAAAACAGATATTTAACACAGTTGGGGAATCCCAAAATCTAAGATGTGTTAAATGGCCCTAAGAGCACATTTTTTGTCTTAAGTCCATTGGAGAATGAGACTCAATAACTATCTTTCCCTCTTAATTTGCAAAAAAAAAAAAAAAAAAAACAGGAAACTAGAACTTAGATACATACATGACCAATCATGGTCCCTACATAGAAGCAGTTCCGAGGAATCTCTGTGGGGGGAAGAGGAAACACTTCCCCCACATCTTAAAAGCCAGGTTACATTAACGAAAAGTAAAAACCAGAAGAAGTCACAGAGGACTTACAGAAGAAAGACAAGTTCTTCGGATAGTAGAGAAGAAAGTGAAAACGCTGACACAAACCTGGGAAGTGTCAGTAATGAAGCTGCAAAAAAAGGATCGTGCCAGAGTTTACAGTAAAAAACATTATTGCCTGTACTGTGCCATGCAATGCCATAAAATGGCAAGGCACTTAATCCGCAAGCACACTGATGAAATATCTGTAGTAAAAGCTATCTCTTTTCCTTTGAACTCAAAGGAACGAAAATTGCATTTTGACCTGATAAGAAACAAAGGAAACCGAGCCCATAATAATGAAGTCCTAAAAACGGGTAGTGGAACACTAATCCCAAGTCAGCAAGCTGGGAAACCAGGCAAAGCAAGTGATTACATGCACTGTATCAATTGTGAGGCTTTGCTTAAAAGAAAATAATTATGGAGGCACATGTCAAGGTGCAAACTTTCACAAAAATGCAGCTCAACCCAACCAGGAAGAAGTCGAATACAATCTATCTGTGCCTTTGCACAGCCCGTCCCTGATGGTGTAAGCAGAAAGCTTTGGGCGCTGGTAAATGCTATGCATCAAGATGAAATCACAGACATCATCAGACAGGAGAAAAGTATCTTGAGACTAGGGGAACATTTGTACGCAAAGCATGGACATGACAAGACCAAACATGATTATATTAGACAAAAAATGCGACAAATCGAAAGATTGATTCGGCAAGAACGCAAAAATGGCCGACTGAGACGAGTTGAGGACTTATTTGTACCTTCCAACTTTAACTTAGTGGTTGAAGCAGTAAATGATGTTGCTGGCTTTGATCAAGACAAAAACACCTACAAAACTCCATCCTTAGCTCTAAAGCTTGGTCATAGTCTCAAGAAGATGGCAGACATTCTGGAGTGTGAAGCCAAGATGGCAGTATCGGACAATGAGGCGTTTCTCCGGAACCTGGAAAGGAGTCGTAGTCTTTATGAGAAGAAGTGGAATGTGTGTGTTTCGTCACGTGCCCTACAGACACTTAAAGAGGCACAATGGAATGCTCCTCAGCTCATTCCTTTTACGGAAGACGTTAAGAATATGCACATGTACCTTGACAAATGCAGTGAAGAGTACAAACTGCACCTTGACAAAGATCCAAATAAAAATAACTGGGCAAAGTTGGCCAATTTGTCAAATAATTCTGTTCAATCGCAGAAGAGAGGGTGAGGTGTCCAAAATGCATCTGAGTGCATTCACCCTTAGAGATACGTCTAGTGTACATTCAGATCTGGCAGGAGGACTTTCAGAGTTAGAGCAAAAGCTCTGTAAGCATTTCCAACGCATCGAAATAAGGGGAAAAGAAACAATAAAGTACCCATCCTCTTAACACCGGACATGATGTCATCAATGGAAGCCCTGGTTATACATCGCCGTGCCGCTGGTGTTCCTGATGAAAATCCCTATTTCTTCTCCAGACCTGAGACAGAGAATCATTTAAGGGGATCTGATGCAATCAGACGGATTGCAAAGGAATGTGGGGCGAAGCATCCTGAAACCCTGTCGTCAACAAAGCTGAGAAAGCACATATCCACACTGTCAACTGTTCTCAACCTGAAAGATAATGAAATAGACATACTGGCAAATTTTCTTGGCCATGACATCCGTGTCCATAGACAGTACTACAGACTACCAAATAATAATAATATGGTGAAAAAGTGAGGAGTTTGATGGACATTGCGTCTATAGGTACAACTTCAACCCAAAAGAATAAGAGAAGAGAAACAGAGTATGACAGCGATGACCCCCAAATGGGTATCATATTAACATATTTACATATATTTACATATTACATATTTACATATTAACATATTTTTCTAAATTCTTTGCAAACTTTAGAATTTACAGATGAATGAGGTACAGTGCTGTATTTGTTCATTGTTTTAACACATAAGAGAATAACTGTTGAGTCTGACTGTGAAGTCCCAAAAACAGGTATTTCACAACGTAATGCACTCCTGCTATTTGGAAAATTGCCTAATGAAACCATTATTTTATTTGAATTGTCACAGTCTGTTGTTGATTGATTGGTCATGTATGTATTTAAGTTCTGGTTTCTTTTCTTTTCTTGAGTAGCACAGGATGGAAGCACAGGATGAACCCAAGTGCGGTGTTAAACCAAGAATCAACTTTATTCAGGCGACTGGATGTGCAAAACAGACAACTCTGTCCCTCTTAATTTGCAAAAGAAAACCAGGAAACCAGAACTTAAATATATACATGACCAATCATGACGGCAAGACACAGCTGGTGGGGGAATCCACAGAGACAACAGATTGTACCGGGTATACACTACCCGTTACTAGGGATGGGTACCGAATTCGGTTCTTTTGAGGTACCGAACCGAAACACGTCGGTACTACCGAGTATCGACTCAAGTGAGATACCGAAAAAAATATATATATTTTTTTTTTACCTTTTTTTTTTTACCTTTTTTATTTTCATGTCAACGTTCACACGCACAATATATGCTTACCTAGGATTTGACTTGATTCAACAACAAAGCAGTTGGAGCAATGGCAAGCCGAAAACGGTCGAAATTGTAGTTATTTGAAGTTAGGATTTTTTTTTTACGACTGAGGTAGGTAAATAATTTTTTTTTAGACTAAAGTACCGAAAAAAGGTACCGTTGGGTACCGGTATCGATTCACAGGTATCGGTACCGTATCGGTTCAAATGTGAAAGGTACCCATCCCTACCTGTTACCCTCTATGCCTATAGGAGGCTCAAATCAGCAATGATTTAGAACAAACCTTACATTTGTCCTTGCCAAATGCATAAATGTAACATTCTATTAAACAAGCCTATAACTGGTGTAGGATAGTACATAGGAACTCTGAATAGGCTTGTACATGTAGGAAACCGTTCAAACAAATGCTAGGAGCAAATATTTGTATTTGTTCAGTAAATTCTCCTTGCACTTTCACGTTGAAGGGCAGTGATCCTATTTTTTACATAAAACTTCACCGCTGTCCAGCTTCTTTCCATCAGTGCTTCTGGAGAAGCTGTAATACAAGCAATGCAGTCCAACTTTCTTGGTACTTTACCAGATTTTATAAATGTCATTAGTGTATTTTCAACAGCTTTGACCTCTGCACGAGTCCAACTCCTCTTCTTTCTGGATTCTAGTGAAAGAAAGAAAAGACAATCAGGCATACAGACAAGTGACATAAAACATTATTGAGGGACCAATGAGCTTATTATTTTTATCAAAGGTGTAATTTCTTAAAGAAATATCTTGAATGCCGATATTCTGACACCAGGTCAAACATACATTTTTAAAACAGCATCAATTGTATGACTCATTGGACTGTCATTATTGTTATTATTATGTCGGTCATTGTCCTGTGATTTATCATAGATTTCTACTATTAATGTATTGTGTCTAGTTTTATGTTAAAAAAGGGAAAATAAAAAACATTTGTTCAATGTTATGACTCATTTGGTAGCCAACCTGGGCCCTGTTTCTTGTACGTGGTTCAACTAAGTCGATCAAGATGTCATTATCCAGCTTCAGTTAACCCGATGTTTGAAGCCGGGATTTTCCTGTTCCATGAAGGTGGATTCAGTCTCGTTAACTCAAGCCAGACTTGCGACTCAGGCTAAATGCGCGCGGCCGCTTTAGGTGAAAAGCCAGCACGTATCGATGGCAGAGATCCTGATTCTCTAACGGCATTGATTGATTAATTGATTTAAGACTTTATTGACAGATTGCAATACGGCTCAATCGCCTCGCCGACAAGTTAAATGCGTTATCTATAGGCTAATTTTAAGTCCCTCATTACCTCAATCAATCAGATTATATTTCTTTAAACTTGCCTGCTGGATTGAATAATCAAATGAGATCTTGCTAGCGAAAATAATTAGTTAACTGTTATACAGAATTACGATACGGCTCTCTTACCCATTGATTGATGTATAGTCAATCTTTAACTTATCTCCAATGTGGTCTAACGGGTTGTTCTTTTGACTTTCACACAGACGACCGGGGTTCGAGACCCTAGTCGTCTCCTTCTTTTTGCAATATAGGAATAATTCAATTTGGTGCACGTTGAGAGCTATATAAAGAATGACATCCTCAATGCATGTAGATTTATAATATTTTAACTTAAAACCAGGCTACTTTGGCGTATAATCATTAATATTATATTCAAAAAAATCATATTGGAAACACCGGGTTTTGAACCCCGGTCGCTGGGTTGGCAGGCTTGAGCACTACCGCTGCACCACTGTGCCAGATGGGATAAATTCATTGTTTATACATTAATGAACGAGAGACCCGTGTTTAGAATATCCTTTGTTTTGAATGAAGTTTATCTCTTTATCCTCATTCATTAATGTGACGTCAACGGCTCATTCAATTTCTCAAATCCGTCAAACAGCGCATCTCATCAGACATCTTAATCCCAGTTACAATTAAAATAACCACATAATGTGTACATCGCACGAGCGAGCGCCACCGTCGCCACGGTATATATAACGTGCATTATTTAGGACAAAGTGAATTTAGTATCAGCATTTTGGGTCTATTTTACATTTCAAAAGCCCCCTCTGGAAGAATGGAGCACAAAAACGTAATTCAGAAGTCAAGTCAAGTCAAGTCAAGAATGGTATAATGCAGATCGTAGACTGTGGGAATAGTTTCAGGAAACGAGCTGTCACTTTCTTTGCGGGGGCGTGGCTCTGCGTGATCCGGCTAACTTGAACTTGAACTCTGCTTTCGACCAGGCTCAAACTTTTGGATCTGTTGTCATGGTGATTTGGAAAATCCACGTACATGGAACCGGAAAGTCCGGCTAACTCAGTTATCCAGTTAAAGTTATCCGGCTAACTCAGTTATCCAGGTACAAGAAACAGGGCCCTGATATGTATTCAACATTAACTGGAGATTTAAAAAGCTAAAGTACATGTAGTAAATATTTACAGGCCCATATCTCCTGCTGTCAGACTATCTCCTGCTGTCAGGTGTTATCACTTAGGCCCTATTCAGACCCGACTTTAACATCCGTCTTTAGTGATCCCATCCCAATAGGACAGCTTGTGCCTCCACGTGCATCTTGAGTGATCACTTTTTATTTATAGGAATAATTCAATTTGGTGCACGTTGAGAGCTATATAAAGAATGACATCCTCAATGCATGTAGATTTATAATATTTTAACTTAAAACCAGGCTACTTTGGCGTATAATCATTAATATTATATTCAAAAAAATCATATTGGAAACACCGGGTTTTGAACCCCGGTCGCTGGGTTGGCAGGCTTGAGCACTACCGCTGCACCACTGTGCCAGATGGGATAAATTCATTGTTTATACATTAATGAACGAGAGACCCGTGTTTAGAATATCCTTTGTTTTGAATGAAGTTTATCTCTTTATCCTCATTCATTAATGTGACGTCAACGGCTCATTCAATTTCTCAAATCCGTCAAACAGCGCATCTCATCAGACATCTTAATCCCAGTTACAATTAAAATAACCACATAATGTGTACATCGCACGAGCGAGCGCCACCGTCGCCACGGTATATATAACGTGCATTATTTAGGACAAAGTGAATTTAGTATCAGCATTTTGGGTCTATTTTACATTTAAAAAGCCCCCTCTGGAAGAATGGAGCACAAAAACGTAATTCAGAAGTCAAGTCAAGTCAAGTCAAGAATGGTATAATGCAGATCGTAGACTGTGGGAATAGTTTCAGGAAACGAGCTGTCACTTTCTTTGCGGGGGCGTGGCTCTGCGTGATCCGGCTAACTTGAACTTGAACTCTGCTTTCGACCAGGCTCAAACTTTTGGATCTGTTGTCATGGTGATTTGGAAAATCCACGTACATGGAACCGGAAAGTCCGGCTAACTCAGTTATCCAGTTAAAGTTATCCGGCTAACTCAGTTATCCAGGTACAAGAAACAGGGCCCTGATATGTATTCAACATTAACTGGAGATTTAAAAAGCTAAAGTACATGTAGTAAATATTTACAGGCCCATATCTCCTGCTGTCAGACTATCTCCTGCTGTCAGGTGTTATCACTTAGGCCCTATTCAGACCCGACTTTAACATCCGTCTTTAGTGATCCCATCCCAATAGGACAGCTTGTGCCTCCACGTGCATCTTGAGTGATCACTTTTTATTTATAGGAATAATTCAATTTGGTGCACGTTGAGAGCTATATAAAGAATGACATCCTCAATGCATGTAGATTTATAATATTTTAACTTAAAACCAGGCTACTTTGGCGTATAATCATTAATATTATATTCAAAAAAATCATATTGGAAACACCGGGTTTTGAACCCCGGTCGCTGGGTTGGCAGGCTTGAGCACTACCGCTGCACCACTGTGCCAGATGGGATAAATTCATTGTTTATACATTAATGAACGAGAGACCCGTGTTTAGAATATCCTTTGTTTTGAATGAAGTTTATCTCTTTATCCTCATTCATTAATGTGACGTCAACGGCTCATTCAATTTCTCAAATCCGTCAAACAGCGCATCTCATCAGACATCTTAATCCCAGTTACAATTAAAATAACCACATAATGTGTACATCGCACGAGCGAGCGCCACCGTCGCCACGGTATATATAACGTGCATTATTTAGGACAAAGTGAATTTAGTATCAGCATTTTGGGTCTATTTTACATTTCAAAAGCCCCCTCTGGAAGAATGGAGCACAAAAACGTAATTCAGAAGTCAAGTCAAGTCAAGTCAAGAATGGTATAATGCAGATCGTAGACTGTGGGAATAGTTTCAGGAAACGAGCTGTCACTTTCTTTGCGGGGGCGTGGCTCTGCGTGATCCGGCTAACTTGAACTTGAACTCTGCTTTCGACCAGGCTCAAACTTTTGGATCTGTTGTCATGGTGATTTGGAAAATCCACGTACATGGAACCGGAAAGTCCGGCTAACTCAGTTATCCAGTTAAAGTTATCCGGCTAACTCAGTTATCCAGGTACAAGAAACAGGGCCCTGATATGTATTCAACATTAACTGGAGATTTAAAAAGCTAAAGTACATGTAGTAAATATTTACAGGCCCATATCTCCTGCTGTCAGACTATCTCCTGCTGTCAGGTGTTATCACTTAGGCCCTATTCAGACCCGACTTTAACATCCGTCTTTAGTGATCCCATCCCAATAGGACAGCTTGTGCCTCCACGTGCATCTTGAGTGATCACTTTTTGTTGACAGAAACAAATCCAATTTTCCTCTATTTAGTAGAAAAATAATTGTTGAATCAGTCTTCTTATCAGTTTTGGACTATAGTGATGTAATTTATAGGCATGCTGCGGCATCAACTCTTAAACCTCTGGATTCTGCATATCACTCAGCTCTTAGATTTATTACTGGTGACAGATATGATACTCACCATTGTGTCCTGTATGATAGGGTGGGTTGGCCTTCTCTTACAGAAAGGCACAACAAACACTGGTATTTATTTATTTTTAAAGCCCTTATTGGTATCTGCAATGTCTCCATCAAACTCACTTTTAAGATGTGGAGGAAGTGTTTCCTGTTCCCCCGACAGAGATTCCTCGGAACTTGGCAGAATATATTCTTCACCACTGCTGAAATCCTGCGATGCATGAGTTATTGCAGGAAGACAACACTGGTCAGGGGGTAAGGCTATGAAATGCTCTGTCAGAGTTCAAGTTTAAGGTTGATGTTCTTTAAAAACATTAGTTTTGGTTTTAAATTGCATATTCATTTATTTATTGTCACACAGAGCAGAAGAATTTTGCCAAAACAAACCAATAGTATCCAGCTGCAGAATGGCAGACCAGCCACACTCTCAGACCCAAACGCATTTCCTTTGATTTAATTATACATCAAATGATTTATGTCAAGGATTGCAATGCCTCGCTTGAATGAAGTTAACTTTTCACCTGAATAACAGCAACATTCAGGGTGAATGTAATGTGAGAAAGTGGGATTAAAAAATATATATATATTTAAAGTTTTTTTTTATTTTTAATTAATTTTTTTGATCGGATCGGGAAAGATTGGTATCGGTAGATACTCAAAATCACATGATCGGATCGGGAGCAAAAAAATGTGATCGGGACATCCCTAGTAAATATAATCAAGTGTTAAATCAGACTTTAGTTCCAGCTGGAGTAAAGCTACCCTGGAGTATACAAAGTTATTCAAACTAGCTGCTAGTGATGTTTTGTTCACGAACGTCCCGATTATTTTCATGCTAAACACAGAAAAAAGCCATTTATAATGCATGTCCCTTTAAATAATATTGCGACAAACACTTTTCAGTGCACATCACGCTCTGCTCTGAACACCTGAATGGCCCGTTCTAACAGCTGTTCACCAGCGGTCCAGTCTGTGCCACAGTGACTCATATTTCGCAGAATGGTAATTGTATAAACAAAACAAAATATGCTATGCTCCCCATTATTCGTCCCACTTTCAATATGAAAACTTACAAATATGCTGTCATCAGGGTCATCAGCTTCACCAGAATGTGATCCATGAGCACTGATTTTGTCTGTGTCGCTTTCAGAATCCAGGCTTCTTTCCTAAGGGTGAAAAACAATACACTTGAATTGAAATTGGAATGAAGCTTTGCATGTCTGTAGTCATGACCCTAAAAAAACTGAGTTTGTTGATTGATTGATTGATTGATTGATTTTATTGTGGTTTAGAGACATCATCCAAGGGATAAAAACATGAAAATGCAAGCACTTATTTCCATCATGGTCCCTGGTATTAAAAAACAGGACATACATCAACATAAAACAACATCATAAAAACATCAACATAAAACATTAAGATACAATATGCATAGCCTATACAGTTGAAGATAAAAGAATAATAAATAAAAAATGCTACCCTCTCTTTCCTATGCCGATAGCCATGATCATACATGCTTTTTGAAGCCAGTTAACCCGGGGGAGTCTATGCTTTACACAAACGGTTCATGCGTTTTGCTAATCTGACGTTTCTGGTCATGTGACATATGCGCCCAATCGCGTGACGCGCCCATTTCCGCCTTGACCAGCAGCAAACCCTAACCCTAACCGTTCTATCGCCATGCTCTAAGACAAACTCTAACCTTAACCAACTTTGAAAGAGTGCCTAAGCTTAACCGGGGAAAGAACTTGCCGTCACACGATTGGTGCGACCAGAAACATCAGTGGCCAATCAGAGCGCAAAACGGGAACGCGGAAGCATGCACCACTTGGGTAAAGCAATGACGCAACCCGGGGGCCTGTTTAATGCTGCTGGGCAGGCTGTTCCACAGTACTGCTGCTGAGTAAAGGAAGGTCTGCTGGCCGTAGGAAATGAGTCTAAATCTAAATGGAACTATGTTTGTGTCTCTACCTCTGGTTTCATGGCTATGGTTGTTCCTTACATACTGAAAGTAATCTTGAAGGTAGCTCCCCTTTACAAACTCTATATACTCGGCATAGCTTTATCATTGATACTATTTTTTCCACCCTCAGCCACCCCAGGCTGTTGAAGTGGGGCTGGTCTAGGTGAGTACGAGTGGGGAGCTGCAGTACTATCCTAACTAGCTTGTTCTGGGCAGTTTGAAGTCTAGTTCTCAAGTTGCTGGGGGCACTGTCATACCAGGACAAGCAAGCATAGTCAAAATGACACTGAACCAGTGCCCCTGCAAGTGCTCTAAGAGCTTTCCTGTCCAGGTATTTTGAGTTTCTAGCTAGGAATTTTATTCTGGTGTTGACCTTGGCTATTACCACTTGTTTTGCCATGCTTTCCCCTGAGAGTGTGTTTTCTAAAGTACACCCTAGATACACCACTGATTTGGTACTGGTGACCATTGAGCTACCTAACTGTATTTTGAAACCTTCCTGTGTTTTCTGTTTCCTAGTGGTAGTAAATAAAATGGATTCTGTTTTACCTAAATGGAGAGACAGCCGGTTTTCTGACAGCCACTGACTGACATTCCCTAATTCCATGCTAAGTCTGCTTTCAATATCCGTTTTGCTTTTATTTGACACCATGAGAGCCGAATCATCTGCGTAGAGCAGGAGATCACATGAGCAGGCTGACTGCATGTCATTTATATAAAGGAGGAAGAACAAGGGCCCCAGCACACTTCCCTGAGGGACCCCGCAGTCCACCGTCCTCAGATCTGAAAGGACCCCTCCCACCTCTACACGTTGTTCCCTTCCCCTCAAGTATGAGCTGGCTCAGTTTGTGGCCATATCATTAGAACATATCGCTGTTAACTTCCTTAAGAGGATAATGTGGTCCACCATGTCAAATGCCTTTTGTAGGTCTAACATCACCATGCCACAGAGATTTCCTCTGTCTATCTCTTTCTTAATGTGATCTGTTAGAAACAGAAGACAGGTGTCTGTGGAGTGGGACTTTCTAAAACCTGATTGAAATTCATATATGGGATGTAATATATTGATAAATTTGTTCATATATAATCTTTTCTATGACCTTGGACATGACACATAAGATGTACACAGTCCGGTAGTTACCATGGTCCTGTTTGCTGCCTTTTTTGTAAAGTGGTATTACTCTGGCCAGCTTAAGCTCACTTGGAAACGTTCCCGATTCAATGGAAAGATTCACAATATGCGTTATACTGGGTGAAATAACCTGAGCTGCATCCCTAAGGAACCTAGCGGGCATGTTGTCTACTCCTGTAGCTTTATAGGGTTGAGCTCCAGAAGCGTTTTAAGCACTGTCTCCTCTGTCACTTTTTTAAAGGAAAAGGCATTTGTCTGTGCCCCCTTTTTTGCATAGTGATCCTGGTTATGGGCTATTCCATATTGGTCTGTCTGAATGGGCAATTTAGCGATTTAGTGTTGGCATTAAGGGGATTTGAGCACCTGCCCCTCTAAAGTCCTGTGCACGTCCCTGTGTACAGATATAGATATAGTAACTAGAAAGAGTAGGCTAGGGATAGAAATCTATGGGATATGTACAGATATAGTAATAGAAAGAGTAGGCTAGGGATATGTACAGATAGATATAATAACTAGTAGTAAGAGTAGGTAAGGGATATGTACAGATGCATGTGATGACAGAGACACACAAAGCCAGCATGTAGGCGTTATTTATTTCTAGCGTGTGAATGAATGAATGAATGAATGAATGAATGAATGAATGAATGAATGAATGAATGAATGAACGCCAGGGTCTACAATATATGACAGGCATTGTACTCTTAAACAGTACTGTACTGTATATTTGTAGATCTGGTATGTCATAAATGTCTGGATGTAACAGTACTGTCTATCTGTATGTCATGTATGTAATGTATGTTATGATGAATTGAAAATGGGGGACCCTGATGTAAACAAGACGAAAGTCTTTCTCTGGTCTGCATCCCCTTAACAATTGTGTGTATTGAGCCGTACTGTATTGTACCCATTTAGCAAGCTAGCTCGCGCTAGCTAGTTAGCAAGTCAGCTTCCTGTTTAGCAAGCTAGCTTGCGCTAGCTAGTTAGCAAGCTAGCTTGTGCTAACTATGTAGTTAGTAAGATAGCTCATGCTAGCAAGCTAGATCGCATTAGCTAGCTACCAGTTATGACTTGGACCAATGATTCTGTCAATATATGGGTTTTTTTATGATAAGCTTTTGGCTTATCATACTAACTAGCAATCTAGCTAGCGAGCTAATTAGAGTGAGCTAATGCAAGCTAACTAGACAGCTAGCTTGTATGGTTTGATTGATTGATTGAACATTTTATTTAACAGATTGCAGAATGGGTACAATACAGTACGGCTCAATACACACAATTGTTAAGGGGATGCAAACCAGAGAAAGACTTGTTTACATCAGGGTCCCCCATTTTCAATTAATCAAGTTTCTTTATTAGTTGTCATACAAAAATACAGAATACTTTTATATGAAATGCTTCTTTCTGTTTTGCTCCTGAGAGTGTGCTAGATAAAAATAGATAAGTATAAAATAAGTATAAAATAGAAAGTGTAAACAAAAGTGTTCAATATGCATGATATATACAATATACAATGCAGAGTAGAGAAAAAGTTACTGAGTTACAATACAATATACAGTACAATGCAGAAGTGGGATGAGGTACAACTTAGGGTAAGGTATCAGTTGTAGTGCAAATCTCTTTACCAATACATATAAAGTGTGTTAAAGTGTCTAAAGTGGGTGCTACAGTGAGTTGTTTATTTAAAGTAAGTGTGTACGTGTGGATGTGTGTGCTGTGAGTGTATTTGATGGTTTGTTACATAGTGTTATTGTCGTTGAGCATCGATCCTGATGGCCTGGGGATAGAAGCTCCTTCTGAGTATCTCTGTGCTTTCCCTGAGACTCCGGTATCGCTTGCCTGAGCAGTTCAAAGAGGCAGTCAAATCATAACATTTATGACATACAAGATATACAAATATACAGTACTGTTTATTTACAGACAGAGTCCCCGCCTTCCACCCCACCCACTCACCGTCGCCCCCCACCCCACCTACCCAACCTCCTCCAATGTACAGTTTCTTCCCCCTCAAATGTATATACTCTCAAATGTATATAATGTAACAGTACTCTCTTCTTAGAAACTGTCTATTAATCAGAGTTTCCAACGCCAGGGTCTACAATATATGACAGACATTGTACTCTTAAACAGTACTGTATATTTGTAGATCTGGTATGTCATAAATGTCTGGATGTAACAGTACTGTCTATCTGTATGTCATGTATGTAATGTATGTTATGATGAATTGAAAATGGGGGACCCTGATGTAAACAAGACGAAAGTCTTTCTCTGGTCTGCACCCCCTTAACAATTGTGTGTATTGAGCCGTACTGTATTGTACCCATTCTGCAATCTGTTAATAAAATGTACAATCAATCAATCAATCAATCAATCAATCAATGTCTACAGCACTACACAGTGTGTAATGTGATGTCTCTACAGCACCAGTGTGTAATGTGCAATCTGTTAATAACATTTTCAATCCTTTGAATACAGTAATTAAATTTACAGTCCAATGAAATGAGGACTATTGTTTTTATAGTGGTACTATGTGCACAAATGACCAAATGTTACACACTTACACACACACACACTGCAACCACAAGAGCGCACACACACACCGCAATATCGTGTGTAACCACAAGAGCGCACACATGCAATACCGTGTGTAACCACAAGGGCACACACACACACAGATTCAGGAACCGGACCCCGCCAAGCAAACTCACACACCGCAATACCGTGTGTAACCACAAGGGCACACACAAAGTCTTGAAAATTTACTTCCAGGGGACCTTTTTTTTTTCTCAAAAAAAATAGCACCAGGCATATCAGCAAGCTGTTTTCTATTGATTGCAATGCTCGTGCCCGTGGGGACCCCACGGCGTGAGTGATATGTCAGGTCATGGTCCCCAGCAGGATAGAAAAACAAACACACGCGCACACACGCACACACACACACACACACACACACACACACACACACACAGACACGCTGCGATGGCTGAGAAAAAAACATCTGATTAACCCAATACTGGTCAAATAGAGTCCTTACCTCACATCAGATGTTCTGCAAAAAGATTAATCCAATTCCTGATCGCCATTCCAAATATTGATCGCATTTATTGATCCAACGTTATAGTCCAAAACACATAATCGAAAGCTGCTCCCAGCCTCCCCAGTGAATGTGGTAACAGATACTGCTTGCCAGAGAAGGGAAAACCCCGGACCGGACTATTTTTCTGATGCACATGCCCACCCAATCCAATCCAATCCAATGATGTGCAATACCATCCGGGAGACGATAGGCGGCGGTATTTGCCCTTTTCGAGCTCAGACCCATTTCCAATGATAACGTCAGGCTGGATGGATGAAAAATGAATGGATATTGCTAATAAAAGCAAAAACGAGAAAAAGACGAGAAAACTCGTCATTGGCACTCAACGCATGGCGAGTTAACACGACTAATCTCGTCGTTGGCACTCAATGTGTTAAGAAAGCGTGGACCCAACTACACACTGAGCTGATGTTATCTGTACTTTTATACAAATATACACGTTTTTGAGTTGTTTTCTTTGTACCAGGACATTTTAATCTCAAATCTTGACTTGTACAAATCACAACATGTCAGTATTCATAGTATCGTCATGTATCGAATCCGGACCCCAGTATGATGATATGTATGGTATGTATGGCCAGATTCTTGCCAATACACAGCTCTAATGAAACAGGGCTAGACTTTGTTGGTGAGGTACATATGTATTGCTCTGATGACATGATGAAAGAGGAAACCCACAGTAACTGGCTTCTTAGGAGTGTGTGTGTGGAAGGAATAGAAGGTCCATTCATGGATTAATTAATCAAGGCTTTATTTGAAAAACCCAAGATGATTCAGCAATACAGAACAGAACATAGTTCAGCATGGTTCATATCAATTCACAGAAAGGCGCCCAATGTGGGGCTTGCTCTGACTCCCACATGTACATGATATCAATAAGGCCTTAAATTGCCTGTACACAATGGAAACACATCACAAACAGTCTAATTGGTGCATCTGCTTCAAACTGCATAAGGCAGTTTAAGACCTAGCTTCTGTACAATTGCATTTCATACTCATGACGTCATCTGATCAGGGAAGAAGCAGTTCTCTCTACATCCTACAGAACCCACTTATATACAATATGACATCATAACTTTTTACTGTGGCTTCCTGCTCCTGTCCAATAGGATTCTGGCTTGTGACTGATGTCACTTTCAGCTGCTTGGCCCCTTTTGTATAGACCAATCCAGACAGACTATGCCCTATAGATGTGGCGCCTTGAAGAACGCTTACATTTGGTTCTCAACCTCCTTAAAAGGTCAACTGACATTCTTAAAGGGGACATGTACTATAAATGTAATTTTTCAGTCTCTAGCATTATATTATAGTAATAGGAGTTAGTATCAATGTGTTTTAGTGTCTAAATACCATATTGGCGGATTGCTCTGATTCAGCTCAGATAATTTCCTGCTCCAGTAAATTAATCCATCCTGATTTGAAGGCCTGAGTCACGTCATTCAGGCTCTGGGTAGAAGACAGTGATGTGATTGGCTCTGTGGTTGTAGCTAATGCCCGCCCACAATCTACATAGACTAGACAGCGAGTGGAAAACCACTTCCTCATACTGCGAGGCAGTGAAACCCGACACCTCTGCATACTCTGGAGGGAGAGAGAGAGAGAGATAGAGAGGGAGAGGGAGAGGGAGAGAGAGAGGGAGAGACAGAGAGAGAGAGAGAGAGGGAGACAGAGAGAGAGAGGGAGGGAGCACTTGGGGGGGGGGGGGGGGACCTGCCGCGCCACACGGGAGAGGGGAGGAAGGGAGGCCCAAATAGTGCTAGGAATAGCAGTACATGTCCCCTTTAACATCTAGTAACAGCTGACCAGTTTTACTTGGTTGGCACTTTAACATATAACAAAAATACTTTACTGTATACTTGTAGTCTTGATAAGAAGAGATAATATGTCATTGACTATCAATTATAGGTTAATCACATTATATTTAAGTTTGATTCCATGTTTTATAAACAATCTGTTACTTACATTACATTTCATGAATAATCCAATGTTCACAAACAATACCAGATGTCTTGTATCTTACATCAACCTGCTAATCTTATCTAATGTTCATATGTCCGATATTATCGGCCTACCAATATTATCGGCCGATATCGGCATTAAAATGTGATATCGGAAAATATCAGTATCGTTTTTTTTTTTTTACATTTCTATAACCTTTATTTACCCAGGCAAGCAAGTAAGAACAAATTCTGATTTAATTTATTGTCAAGTATGCATAATGTTGTGTTAATTCCACAACAAGAGATATGTGGACTTTAGGAGGTCGGGGGTCAAGGACTACAGCCCCCTCAGCATCGACGGGGCACCGGTTGAGAGAGTGAACAGTTTTTTTTTTAAACTTCATTTTTTTAGCGTTTATCGCTTTTTCTGGTCAAGCATGACCGACAGAAACAGGTTGAATGGGATATAGATCAGGGGAAGACACTCTGAGAAAATACGGCGAGTCCGGGAGTCGAACTTGTGTACCCCAGATCCGTGACGAGCACGGTTGTCCCCGACGCCGAAATAGCGCCGAGATACGCGGTGAGCTACGGGAGCTCCCCCTCAATAGTCCAGTCATTATAGGCCAGAATTAGGCTAAACCTAGGACAAATTGCAACATTAGCAAACTCAACTGATTTTGTATCCTCAATATGTCTTTAGTGAGAGAAAAAAAGTCCCAAGGAATCCCATCATGGGAAATGTGTTTTTTTTCAATGTTTTGTTACCCCTATAGTCCAGTCATTATAGGCCAGAATTAGGCTAAACCTAGGACAAATTGCAACATTAGCAAACTCAACTGATTTTGTATCCTCTATGTCTTTAGTGAGAGAAAAAAAGTCCCAAGGAATCCCATCATGGGAAATGTGTTTTTTTTCAATGTACTTGATTGCTGGCAGGATCACTGACGACACTGTCTTTCAGAGATTGTGACGCGTTCAAATTTTGAGGTAGCTCAAAAGTAAAGATACCATTTGATTCTAGACAACCTCGGGTTTCCAATGAGACCAACCATGTCATGTTACCTCATTGGAAAGGGGGCTACATACCTAATTATTCAAAGTTAAGACTATTATTTGGGGAGGGAAATATGGCCATCACCATTTTTCAAATGGTCCCTTGGCCTTCTACCTCAATATATGTTAATAGAAATGGGTTACATGGGTACCTACAAGCCTCCCCTATACAGACATACCAAATTTATGTTAAGCCCATGTAGTTTTGTGCAAGAATCATGTAGTGTTTTGCATGCTGTACAAATATGTAGTTTCCGCCTATTATAAAAAAACCCATCTCCATGGACCTATCCCCACGGACATAAACCCTTGAGCCCCATCCTCGTGGACTGAGCTCCACAGAGCCTATCTACTAATATTCCAAGAAGAAAAAAAATTCTTTATCAAATGTTTTGATTAGTTCTGGCGTCCAACTGTCCGTCTGCAACACTACTATCACCAACATCTAAGAAGGGAGATCCCCCCTTGAATGGCCCTTCTAAGGTTTCTCTCCTCCACACTGCCTGTGGAGCTTTTTTCCCTATTGTTAGGTTTTAGTGAGTTTTTCCTTACCTTCGCATGGGGTATGTCTGGGAGTGCTTGCATTCTTTCATTTATTTGCATTCATCTAAAAATGTTTGGACCTTGGGGAGCTCCAGTAGCTCACCACGTACCTCGAGCGCTATTTCGGCGCCGGGGACAACCGTGCTCGTCACGGATCTGGGGTTTAGCGAGTTCGAATCCCGGACTGCAGCCGTGCCTTTCCCAGAGTGTCTTCCCCCCCATCTGAACCCTTTCAGCCTGTTTCTGTCGGTCATCCTTGACCAGAATAAATGCGATAAACGTATAAAAGAGCCAGGGGAATGGCCAAAGTTAAAAAAAAAAAAAAAAAATGTTTGGACCTTATGGTGTTCTTGTTCTGTTCTTGACTTATTGTTATGTTTTCTTCTTGACTTGTTTAAAGAAGATCTGTACGGCCCATGGGGACATTAACGTGTGTTGTCGGGCCCTATAAATAAATTTGATTTGATTTGATTTGTGTATGCTAATTGGTGCATATCAAATAAGATAATGTGTGATTTGCATGAGTAAACAGAATAATTCAATGAAGTTGTGATTGACTTTTTTTCTTGTCTTTGTGTGTGTAATCAGCTTGTGAGTTTTTATAGTGATATCTAAAAGTAAAATTTTCACCACTATGTTATAACAGGCATTTTTCGATATGAATATATATAGGTCGTTTTCAAAACTTTCCCATGATGGGATTCCTTGGGACTTTTTTTCCCTCACTAAGGACATAATGAGGATACAAAATCAGTTGAGTTTGCTACTGTTGCAATTTGTCCTAGGTTTTTTCATATAATGACTGGACTACAAGAGAGTGAACAGTTTTAAGTACCTCGGAGCCCACATATCCGAGGATTTGACATGGACCACACACATTGACAGTGTTGTGAAGAAGGCACGACAACGCCTCTACTTCCTCAGGCGCCTAAGGAAGTTCCAAGTCAGTCAGAAGATCCTTAAGAACTTCTACTCATCATGGCCCGCTTCTGGAGGTCAATAACGGACAAACTTTCAGATTTGTGTGGCTTAACTATCCCATTCACAGCTGTTACGCTACTCCTGAACGATATAACAACACTACCCGCGTCCGTACAACTGAAAAGGGTTGTCCTAGCGGGCGTCACAGCAGCGAAGAAGCTACTAGCAATGAGATGGAAGGAGCCTGAGAAGCTCACAGTGATTAACTGGTCCCTAACACTGTTGGATGTGATTTATCTTGAGATATCCACGGCGCGGGTGATTGGGGTGGGGCAGGCTGGGATTGACCTATGGTTCGCAACAGCAGAGAAGGTCAGGACTGCCGTGTGCGGCTGAGCGGGGTTGGGGTGCTTGTTCGGGGGAGTCCGGCGGTCTCGTGGGAGGGGGAGGAGGAGATGTCTTGTCTGTCTTGTCTTTTGTGATGTCTTGAATTTAACTAGGGATTTTATGGGGGGGGCAGCTATTTAGCTATTTCTTCACTATTTGGACACTTTTAAAACGGTTCCTGTGAGTCTATGGAACACCTCTGTAGGTTTTGTTTTTCAAGAAGGCTCATTGTTTTGTTTTCTGATCGTGTGATCAAAAGCGGCGTTTTTCTTCCTCAGGACCTTAGGCCGTTTTGAGGCTGGGCTCCAACCACTGTGTGACCCGGTGGCATCTGTCACATAGGGTGATTGTTGTGAGGTGGGTTGGGAGAGTGGCCTTTTGAAAATTAGAGATATAGTTTTATTAATATAGGGCCACACGGCCGGTAAACGGTGCTGAATACTGGGAAAGGCCATTTATTTATTTATAGATAGTACCCCTTGAAATTTAATAGGTTGAACTCTGTTTTCCCTTTTTTTTGTCTTTATAATTTGTTATTTTTTTATTATTATTGTTTCTGTTATTTTCTGTGAAGTTCTGAGTATTGTGATTGTGGTTATTGTGTTGTCTTGTTTCATGTGAATAATAATAAAAAAAAATTTGATAAAAAAAAAAAAGAACTTCTACTCATGTACAATAGAGAGCATCCTGACTGGCAACATCACCTCCTGGTTTTGGAATAGCACTGCACAAGACCGAAGCAGACTACAAAGAGTGACACGTTCAGCGGAACGCACAATTGGAGGGGAGCTTCTCACCCTCCAGAACATTTACAACAAGCGGTGCAGGGGTAAGGCTAAGAGAATCATCAAGGACTCCAGCCACCCGAACAACTGCCTCTTTGAACTGCTGCGGTCAGGCAAGCGATACCGGAGTCTCAAGGCGAGCACAGAAAGACTCAGAAGAAGCTTCTATCCCCAGGCCATCAGGCTGCTCAACGAACAATAAACACTATGCAACAACCATCAAATGCACACAGCTCACACATCCACACGCACACACTCACTTTAAACAAACAACACACTGCAGCACCCACTCTCCACACTTTAGATCACCTAAACACACTTTATATTTATTGGTAAAGGATTTGCACTACAACTCGTACACCTTACTGTAAATTGTACCTAAATTGTACCTCATCCCATTTCTGCTTTGCACTATATAGTATTGTATATTAGTATATTGCATAGTATATTGTATATTGTATGGTAACTCAGTTACTTCTAGTCTGCATCGAACATTGTACATATGTCTATACTGAACACTGGGACCTCTATTTTTACTTCTTTTTACATGCTACTTTATTTTATTTCATACTTATCTTGTCTAGCACAGTCTCTGGAGCGTAACAGTAAGAAGCATTTTGTATAAAAGTATTCTGTACTTCTGTATGACAACTATTAAAGAAACTTGAAACTTGTAATGTTAATTACCTGAAATTATTCCGTTTTTTGAGGGGGGGGGGGGGGGGGGGACCCTGCATATATCGGTATCGGTTGATATCGGTATCGGAAATTAAGATTTGGACAATATCGGGGTATCGGTAAAAAAGCCAATATCGAGCATCCCTATATATAATGTAATCATTCCATGTTTTACTTGATCCAGTTCTATATTACAGTTTTAAACTACACACGTATATGTATCAATGAATACCTTATACTATTGGCACATCTTACAAAGAGTGTTCTAGTCACATGATCTTACTACTTTGGGCTTTAAATGTATATTACTACTAATATATTACCATGTGTACACATTTGTGTATTTAATAAGACCAAAAGGAGGAATGTCCTTTGCCTGTCCGTGTTCTGCTAGTCCGCTCGCAGCTGGTAAGTAAGTAAGTAAGTAAGTAAGTAAGTAAGTAAGTAAGTAAGTAAGTAAGTAAGTAAGTAAGTAAGTAAGTAAGTAAGTAAGTAAGTAAGTAAGTAAGTAAGTAAGTAAGTAAGTAAGTAAGTAAGTAAGTAAGTAAGTAAGTAAGTAAGTAAGTAAGTAAGTAAGTAAGTAAGTAAGTAAGTAAGTAAGTAAGTAAGTAAGTAAGTAAGTAAGTAAGTAAGTAAGTAAGTAAGTAAGTAAGTAAGTAAGTAAGTAAGTAAGTAAGTAAGTAAGTAAGTAAGTAAGTAAGTAAGTAAGTAAGTAAGTAAGTAAGTAAGTAAGTAAGTAAGTAAGTAAGTAAGTAAGTAAGTAAGTAAGTAAGTAAGTAAGTAAGTAAGTAAAGTTTATTTATATAGCACTTTTCACAGAGACAACTCACAAAGTGCTTTACATACAGCAGAAATTAAATAAAATAAAAAGCAAGAACCACTCAAGAGATAAGAGACAGAACAAAACACAATGCATCACAGAGAAACAAAACAAAACAAAAGACATATTTTATACCTGGAGGAGAAGCTCAAACATTACCCAAAGGCCTGTTTAAACAGTAATGTTTTTAGCTGATTTTTAAAAATGTCAACAGACGCTACAGCTCTTAGGCCACGAGGAAGGGCATTCCAGAGTCTAGGCGCTACAGATTGAAAGGCTCTGTCACCTTTGGTGATCAACCTGGTGCGCGGAATGACCAACATATCCTGGTCACCTGTCCTCAGGGTCCTGCTGGGCACATATGGTTCCAGCAGGTCGGTTAAATATTCTGGTGCCTGGCCATGCAAAGCTCTAAAAGTGAGCACCAGGACCTTGAAATTCATGGCCTGATCAAAGTTTACCCCAAGGTTCCTGAGGTTGGGGCTCACATTAGTTTCTAGGGGCCCAAGGCAACCAGCCACCCTAGATGCAACGCCATCAGAGGCCACGATGAGCACCTCGGTTTTGGCCTCATTTAGCTGGAGGAAGTTGCTAGCTAACCAGGCCTTAATGGCCGACAAACATTAATTTAAAACAATAAAATTTTAATTAAAATCATCAGGGCAATCAGGGTTAAAAGAGCAATACAGCTGGATATCATCCGCATAAAGGTGGTAGGAGATGCCTTTTAAAAGCGTTAATAATGTGTCCTAATCGGAGCAAATATAGTGAAAATAAAATCGGACCAAGTACCGAGCCCTGGGGGACCCCACAGGAAAGGGTAACAGACTCAGACACATGGGGGCCTACTCCGACTGAGAAACATCTACCTGAGAGATGGGACTTAAACCACTCATGTGCACTTCCTGTGACACCCACCCAATCTCTGAGCCTATTTAGCAGAATGTTGTGATCCACAGTATCAAATGCAACACTAAGATCCAGTAGCACTAAAATGGAGCATCTACCAGAGTCGGCGGACATGTGGTCAGTGGCTCAGGGTATCGTCTTCCAGGCTCTGACTTGTCTAAGGAATGTCTTTGAAGACCGCTACCTTACTGTCAACTCTACAATAATACTTAACACACATTCTGTCTAATAAGGCCTTCTATTATTTATAGAGATGTAATTAAATTATTCACGTCATTGGTACTCTGAGTCTGGCAGAAGAAATAATCCCCTCCACCACAATTAGAGTTTTCCCAAACCAAAAGCCTTGAGTAGATAAATCCGTCCATGAGGCTCTGAATGTGCGCACTTCAGCCTATAACGCCGGGCTCGTGACAGGCAACATGAAAGAGCACAAGGCAGCACACTACAATTTAAAGGAAAACTCAACATTTTGGGAAATTAGCTTATTTGCCATCTACCCTGGAGTTAGACAAGAAGATGCATACCTTTTTCTTCTCTGTGCATGCAGTAGGAGTAGGAAGACGTTGGGAACTAGGCTAATGGAGGAACCTACTTCCAGTGACTGACGCTAAGCTAAGCTAACGGTGCACGTCTTCCTACTCCTACTGCATGCACAGAAGAAAAAGGTATGTATCTTAACACTCCAACATTTTGGGAACCCTGGAGTTAGACAAGAAGATGCATACCTGTTTCTTCTCTGTGCATGCAGTAGGAGTAGTAAGACGTTTGGAACTAGGCTAATGGAGGAACCTACTTACTAGGAGTGCACCGATATATCGGTCGGGTATCGGTATCGGCCGATAAGTGCCTTGTTGACTGCTATCGGCCTATCGGCCGATAAGCTCAAATGTGCCGATAGCAGTCGCCGATAAATAAGCATCAATTTGTGTAGCGTCAAAAGGAAAAAAAAAAAAAGTTCACTCGCTACCTGCACAAGCCCGCCGTCCCCCACACACACACACAAGCTACTGCATCACAGTTACTACTTATGATTAACAAGGCATTCGTTTTGTGGCATTGACGTTATATAGTTAGTGTTACACGGACAATAACATCAGCATATTATTATTACCCATAGTAGCAAGGCATTACTCCGAGTCCGTTCATAGCTCAGTTCCATTCCGTTGCTCATTCCGTACCCAACTACCCACTACTAGTTAGTTAGCACCATCCAGGCATCAACGTGAGCTCCCGGTACGGTAGCTAGTTAGTTAGCACCATCCAGGCATCAATGTGAGCTCCCGGTACGGTAGTTAGTTAGTTAGCACCATCCAGGCATCAATGTGAGCTCCCGGTACGGTAGCTAGTTAGTTAGCACCATCCAGGCATCAACGTGAGCTCCCGGTACGGTAGCTAGTTAGTTAGCACCATCCAGGCATCAATGTGAGCTCCCGGTACGGTAGCTAGTTAGTTAGCACCATCCAGGCATCAACGTGAGCTCCCGGTACGGTAGCTAGTTAGTTAGCACCATCCAGGCATCAACGTGAGCTCCCGGTACGGTAGCTAGTTAGTTAGCACCATCCAGGCATCAACGTGAGCTCCCGGTACGGTAGCTAGTTAGTTAATAACGTTATATAGTTAGTGTTACACGTTCAATATAACATCAGCATATTATTTACCCGAACACAGCAAGTAAGCAAGGCATTATTCCGTTCATAGCTCCGTTGCTCATTCCGTACCAAACTACCCATTCTGCAATCTGTTAATAAAGTTTTCAACCAGACAAATGTATAGAAAGGCTTTGTTTTATTATAACATTTGTTGCAGTAAAATCATTGCGTCTCGTTTGGCCATCCTGTGGAGCGCGCTGGTCGGCGGGCACTGCCGGGCAGCTAACGTATTAGCTTGTTGTGGTTCTGAGTTTGACTCGCATTCTGAGTTCTCGCAAGCAGATCAATGGCGGCATGCCCCCGAAGTAGAAAATGAATAAACGCTTGCCGATTGGTGGTAAGAACAGCAGGAGGTGGGTGCTAGCGGTGTGGCGTAATTGGCCGAATCGACTGTCAATCAAAATGGTTCCATTGCATTGGTTGAAAGCTCTGGTTGAGAGAATAGTATCCCGCTGCAGGCCGCCAGAATGGTTCCATTGCATTGGTTGAAAGCTCTGGTTGAGAAAATAGTATCCCTCTGCAGGCCGCCAGACGATACTGGGAGAGAGATAGTGATACCATAAACATATTTCTTGATGTTTCCTTTTTTTAAGTAAGTAAAGAGGCCTACAAATACAAACATACACATACAAATATACAGTAGTTTCATAATTTTTATTTTTTATTTTTTTTTTTAACAAATACTTATATACAAATATCGGTATCGGTATCGGCCGATAGTGTTAGTTGAACAATCGGTATCGGTATCGGTGGCCAATTTTCATATCGGTGCATCCCTACTACTTACAGTGACTGACGCTAAGGAAATGTATCCAGTTTATTATGATCGAATATCACTTCTGTACGGCTATCATCACGTAACCCAGATCACCAACAGATTAACCTTAACTTTGTTCATAGGATTTACCTGACTCCTAGACGTTTGCACCTAATGGGGCTCAGACAAGACCCTTGATGCTCCTTATGTTTAAACAGTGATCTTGGTACATTTATGCATATGTATTGGGAATGCCCTCCTGTTAAGATATTCTGGGAAAAAGTAACCACTCAATTATCAGAATTTTTATCTCTGACCATACCTATACTGCCTTCTGTATTGTTGTTGAATGATGTTTCTCAGTTATCAACCTCTGTACATGTAAAAATACTAATTTTGTCCGGTCTTACGGCTGCCAAAAAGTTGATAGCGTCACACTGGATTCAACCGGATAAAATGTGCCAGAAGGTGTGTGTAACTGAGGGGTACAATTCCCTGACTGTATTAATCAAGTACTGATATCATTAAATCACTACCGTCTATGTACTCCTGGCCAATACTGTACATAAGTATGTTAGATTAGAACACTCCCACAATAACACGGTTTTCCACACAAAATACTCGTTTACAATATTTATTACATAAAAGGGATATTAGGTTACAGTACTTTGGTCACTTGGGATGCGCTTATAAGGCAAATAGAATGTGCAGGCAAATCAATAGTGAATATTAAGAATTATCTCTGGTACTCTGGGATAGGGGTGTACTACCGGTTGTAAGCCAGCAGAGGGAGGCAAAGCTCTAGGAATGTCAATGGTCCACGGAGCTGTAGCAAGGCACCTGGAGACGGTGTATTTACTCCCTGCGTCAGCGGAGAAAGCAGCCTGGTAATCCCAGGGTGCGCTCCGCGCAGATGAAGGTGGAAGCCGTGGGGTCTCCGGTACGACGGAGACGGGCTTGAGTGATGTCCCCACGGGCACGTGGGTCCCACAGCAGTGGGTGTAGACGGTTCTCTGCTTCCAGTAGCTTGATGAAGAATGAAGAATAATAATCCTTGCCCGGAGAGTGGCACCGCTGGCGGGGTGTAAATCCTCCGTGGTGCTGCTGCTCCGGTGTAGATATCCTCCGGTGCGGTAGTGCACGGTTAAACTTGACGTTACTATACTATTAGCACGGGCAATAAGTGCTCTATGTCGACGCACAATTACTCACTCCACGTGGTCTTTGACTCGTAATGAAGGTTTACTAATAAATAGAGAACGATACGACAAACAGACGTATTAGGATAACACAAGACTATCTTGGGGCAATGCGGGCCCTGCTCTGCCCACGTTGCGTAGTGGGTGAGACGTTGCTTGGGTAACTGAACCAGACTGAACTGAAGGCGAACTGAAAAGGAACTGCAAGGGGGGTTCTACATTTCTTGCGCCCTATTTATATGTACCGTGGACAAATAGTGCCATTCTGCTTTCGGTAGCCGTATTAGTGGGCAGGAGCTGGGCATGTACAGACATATCTCGTCGGTACCTTTGAAGTCAGCTCGAGGGGGTAAGGCAGTGGCGCCTAGGGGATCGCTTCCAATAGGAGAACGAATATTATGGTCTGTCCTGCTACCAGGTAAAGGGATATTCCGTATATATTGTACAAGGAATATACAGGGGATATCAAACGATATACAAATATTATACATGGGATCTCAGGCAATAAATATATATATTCGGTTTAATCTGACCCTTTGTAACAGCCGCCCCCTAATTAGTCCCACCTAATTAGCTAAGCAGAGACAGATTAACCGCACTGTCCACTACTCAATGTCTGTGAGGGGTCGGTCAGTTCACAAAGTCAGGGGTCATGGTCGTCATTAGGCGAGTCGGGGAGCCTTGGCGACTCGATCAGCCTCGCCACGGGTCGGTTGTAGGGCCGCCCTTGGCCGAGCGCTTCTGCCACTCTGACCTTTCCGTCGGCACCAGTGGTCACTTTGCTTACGCGGCCGGCCGGCCACGCAGCTCGGGGTGGTGACTGGTCTATGGTCATGACGACTGGACGGGATGAAGGGGGGCTTAGGGGGGAGCGGGCCTGAGACTGCTTTGATCTTTGCTTGGCTGTGCTTTCTCCTCCTCCGTCTGTTTCTCTTGTTCGCTCTGTACCCCGTGTGAGGAGGGGCCGGTCCCGGCCGCCCCGTCAAGGAGTCGCTTGGGGTGCTGGGTTCGAGGTCAGCTACGTCTGAAGCGCAGCTGAGGGGGGTGGAGTTCCGAACTCCCTCTGGTACCCACGGTTCTCTCACGGGCCTCTCGCTTAATGTCAATAGCCTCTGCTGTACGGGGGAGAGGCCGGTGTCTTCTTCTGTCGCTCTGGAGTGGAGGCAGCTAGTGGCTGCTGTTCGGTTGAGAGATTTAGCGAGGGGGCCTTGTAGTGTCCACCCTAGGCGGGTCTCGACTGCTGCAGGACAGCCTCGGGTTCCGGTATGGACCCGGTCTATCGGGACGATGAGGTCTGCATGGTCGGAGCCTATCAGCAGGGTCGGGGTGGCGCAGTCTATGAGCGGGATAGGTAGTTGACGCAGGTGCACACACTTATCCATCAGCTGTGGGATGGGGTAGGTGTACTGTGATAGTCCTATTTCTTGGCTGGTGAAAGCATTTGTAATCCTATACCGTCGCTCTGGCTGCCCGCTTGCTGCGATAGTGAAGGAGACATTCTCGCCCTTTATCGTCTTTAAATCTCTTCTTATTGTCCGAATCGTCATTTGGTTCTCGCTCCCCCGCAGTCCCAGCTGGGCCGCAGCGGACGCGAGCAGAAGGGTCTTCTCTGACCCGTCATCAAGGACGGCGTAAGTGTCCATGACTTTGTCCCCGTGGCTCAGGAGCACTCTGACCACTTTGAGGAGCACTCGGGGGGTCTCGCTGTGCTGGTCAATGTGGAGCACTCCTGTCTCGGGTGGTGACGTAGACTCTATATGGTACGAGTCGCACCTTGTCCGCCAGTGTCTGCCGTGGCAGTCGGGACACCAGGGAGCGGTCTGGTGGAACTTTGGTTCTGGTGCCACCGCCTCGGCGTGGTACATGACCGCGACGGGCCCACTCGGTTGTCCTGGCTGACGCTTGTTGAGGTCATGCAGGACCTCCAGGTGGGTGCCACCGCACCTGCTGCACTTCCTTTTCAAGTGGCACTCAGCTGCTAGGTGGCTGCGCGCGCAGCGGAAGCAGCGGCGGTGGTCCTTGACCCACTGGCTCACATCATCCGTGGTCAGCTTCTTGAAATCTTCGCACTGATGGAGCCGATGTTCTCCCTCACAGTACTGGCACTCAATCTTCCACTGGTCCTCTTTCGTCGAGGGGGTGTTGTGGTTGGAGTGCTGCGGTACTGCTTCGGCTTGGTGCATAACAGTCACCGATCTTCTTCCATCATTTATTCTCCTGGGTCCCTCTCTGGAGCTTGGCGTGCTCCGCCCGAAGGTGTCCAGTCGTAAGCTGCTGACTTCTCTCGCCAGGAAGTCGGCCAAGTCTAGGAGGGATGGTTCTGGACCGTTAGGATCACGGTGATCTCTTTGCCGCCTGAAGCGCTCCTGTCTGGCGGGCGGCAGCTTCTCTAAGATCCTCTCGACGTTAGAGTTGGCGTATAGCTCATGCCTGCCCTTTTCCCGTTGCGCTCCCAGCATCCCTACCAGGGACTGCACTTTGATTGACAGGTCGTCTAGTGAGCGATTGTCTGTGGCTGGGGGTAAGCGGTCAATATGCCTTATCTCTTCTATTACGTAATCCCATATACGTCCATATCTCTGGTCCAGCGCCGCTAGGGCCGCTGTGTATGGTGTCGAAGAGGTGGCATAGGCCAGCGCTATATTGTGCGCCCGCGGTACTTTCAGGTGCTTCAGTAATATTGCATACTTGTGGCGTTCATCAGCGACATCCACCATCATTGTCTCTAGGCACATCCGGAGCTCCGTGTACTGTGCTCGACTCTCATAGGCGAAGTCTGGAAATGACGGCGTGGCAATGTATGATGTCATGGATGACTGATACATCGGTGAGCGTTGGGGGAGAGGCCTCCTAGGCGAGTCTCCTCTTGCGTGTCGTCTTGGGCTGGTACTTGGTGGGTACCGAAGGTCGGGTACCCAGGTGCTGTTCCTCGGGGCTGGCGGTGCGTCAAACTCACCCGTGGTCCTGAGTACGTTGCTGCTGGTCGGGGCTATACTGGGCCTCCTGGGCCAGAGCACGTTGCTGCTGGTCGGCTTGACACTCCTCCTCCTCCTCTTCCTCTGCTAGGACCTGGAGTCGTCTGTTCAGTCTCTCGGCGTGGTTCGGTTCTGTACCCCGGTTGCTAGGTCTCGTATGGACCGGCTGGGGAGGGGGTTCAGAGACGTGGACAGGCTCCTCCTGTAGGCGGGGTTCGGAGACGTGGACAGGATCCTCCTGTAGGCGGGGCCCGGGTCGCTTCGTCGGGTAGGGGAATGTGTCCTAGACCCATGTCTTGACGACCTCTGGGAGCTCCGTGCGGAGTGAGGGGGTGTCGCCATGGCAACCAGTTTGTCCATCAGCTCCGCCTGCAGCCGGTCGCGCTCTGCCTCGCGCCGGGCATGGGCTGCGTCGCGCGCTGCTTCGCGCTGGGCATTGGCGGCGTCGCGCTGCGCATTGGCGGCGTCGCGCTGCGCATTGGCGCTGGCCTGGGCAGCGTCGCGCTGTGCGTTGGCGACGTCGCGCTGGGCATTGGCGCTGGCATGGGCGGCGTGGAGCTGTGCATTTGCGACGTCGGCGCGGCTTCTCTCGACGTCGCGCTGGGCATTGGCGCTGGCATGGGTGGCGTGGAGCTGTGCATTTGCGACGTCGGCGCGGCTTCTCTCGATGTTCTCTTCTGTCTGGAGGCGTCTGGTCTCCAGCCTTATGCGGTCGTCTTCACTCCTTTGTTGCGCCTGGAAGCGCTCTCGCTCACCTGCGTAATGTTCGCGCTCGCACGTCTGTTGCGCTTGAAGTCGATCGCGTTCGGTGGAGGCTGCCAGGGTGGCGATGAGTGCCTGCGCCAGCATCTTGTCCGCCTCGCTGGGGGAAGACGCCGTTCGGGGCGATCGGCTCCCGGCAGTACTGGTTGGAGATCCGTTCTCCGGTTGCGTACCGAGAAGATCCGTCTCCTGGGTGCGCGTCTCTTTAGGGTTGTCTTCCTCCCGGAGCTGATCGGGGGCTATGTCTGGGGGTAAAGTCGTGTCAGTCCCCTCCTGGTCCCCACCGTGAGCTTGGTCAGTTACATTAGCACCCACTAGGGCCTCTGTGGTCGGGGTAACCTGGTTGTTAAGGTCAGACATAATTTTACTTTCTACTTTTTCCGCGTTTAACTTCCCTTTAAAGCTAGGTATTGGACTGACAGAGTATGCCTCTAGATAGGGAGGTGGCTGCCGTCTGCGCTGCGGGCGATCTAGCTTAGGAGAACCGTTTGTGGAGTGTTCGTCATCGGCCATGTCAATATTAATATTATATTAATATTACGCTAATTATTATCCGGGGCTCGAAGGACCAATTGTAACTGAGGGGTACAATTCCCTGACTGTATTAATCAAGTACTGATATCATTAAATCACTACCGTCTATGTACTCCTGGCCAATACTGTACATAAGTATGTTAGATTAGAACACTCCCACAATAACACGGTTTTCCACACAAAATACTCGTTTACAATATTTATTACATAAAAGGGATATTAGGTTACAGTACTTTGGTCACTTGGGATGCGCTTATAAGGCAAATAGAATGTGCAGGCAAATCAATAGTGAATATTAAGAATTATCTCTGGTACTCTGGGATAGGGGTGTACTACCGGTTGTAAGCCAGCAGAGGGAGGCAAAGCTCTAGGAATGTCAATGGTCCACGGAGCTGTAGCAAGGCACCTGGAGACGGTGTATTTACTCCCTGCGTCAGCGGAGAAAGCAGCCTGGTAATCCCAGGGTGCGCTCCGCGCAGATGAAGGTGGAAGCCGTGGGATCTCCGGTACGACGGAGACGGGCTTGAGTGATGTCCCCACGGGCACGTGGGTCCCACAGCAGTGGGTGTAGACGGTTCTCTGCTTCCAGTAGCTTGATGAAGAATGAAGAATAATAATCCTTGCCCGGAGAGTGGCACCGCTGGCGGGGTGTAAATCCTCCGTGGTGCTGCTGCTCCGGTGTAGATATCCTCCGGTGCGGTAGTGCACGGTTAAACTTGACGTTACTATACTATTAGCACGGGCAATAAGTGCTCTATGTCGACGCACAATTACTCACTCCACGTGGTCTTTGACTCGTAATGAAGGTTTACTAATAAATAGAGAACGATACGACAAACAGACGTATTAGGATAACACGAGACTATCTTGGGGCAATGCGGGCCCTGCTCTGCCCACGTTGCGTAGTGGGTGAGACGTTGCTTGGGTAACTGAACCAGACTGAACTGAAGGCGAACTGAAAAGGAACTGCAAGGGGGGTTCTACATTTCTTGCGCCCTATTTATATGTACCGTGGACAAATAGTGCCATTCTGCTTTCGGTAGCCGTATTAGTGGGCAGGAGCTGGGCATGTACAGACATATCTCGTCGGTACCTTTGAAGTCAGCTCGAGGGGGTAAGGCAGTGGCGCCTAGGGGATCGCTTCCAATAGGAGAACGAATATTATGGTCTGTCCTGCTACCAGGTAAAGGGATATTCCGTATATATTGTACAAGGAATATACAGGGGATATCAAACGATATACAAATATTATACATGGGATCTCAGGCAATAAATATATATATTCGGTTTAATCTGACCCTTTGTAACAGTGTGGGTTCTTACCTATCTCGATGTGATTTAGCTAGAGATATCTACTGCACGAATTTTAGGTGTTAATGAAGCCAGCATAGCAATCTGGTTCGCTGTGGTGGAGAAGATAAAGGGAAGCATATGAACTTGTAATCTCGGATGTTAAATGGAATAGGGGATGTATAGTCCAAGAGGGGGTCCTGAGGGGGGGGTGGAGGGGGAGAAGGGGAAGGAAAGAGCGAGGAAGAGCGAGCAAGAGCACATGTATTGTATTGTATTGTATTTATTATTTTTATGTCTTTTAATCTACATTTATTTTGATTTAATTACTGGACTGTCATTATTGTTATTATTATTTCTGTCATTGTCCTGTGATTTATCATTGATTTTTACTGTTACTGTATTGTTTGTTTAGTTAGACTCTGTCTGATATTGCAACGGCTCAATACCGCCGCCTGGTGGATTTCGGGCGATGTTGCACTCACTCTAAACCGGATGGTGCGTTCTGTGCATCGGTGAAAATGTTCCGGGCAGAGCTCTCTTGTTATGTGGATCCAGACAAACACTCTAGTGCA
>NC_140167.1:63060300-63127800 GCF_963971535.1 Notolepis coatsorum | reverse complement strand
GATAATGGCTTATAGCAGACTTAATGATTTTATAATATTTCAGATAATGAAATTAAATGTTTATCATCAACTATCCAGTTAGTATTTATATATACCGGTATATATTTTTTTGGTCCACTTTTTCTCCTTATTTTCTATTTTTTCTCCCATTCCAATTTCGCCGTTTCCCATTCTCCCCTCATGTCTTGAACGTTGCTCACATATGCCCCCCACTGGTTGGTTGTAGGGAGGATAGAATAAGCCTTGCATCACGTGTCCCCTCCGGTACACGAGGAGGCAGCCTGTCGCATCTTTTCACCTGCCAGCGCGGACTCTCATTGGCGAGGTGTAACGTGTGGGAGGCTCACACTACCCCCGCCATTTCCTGTCTCTGCTGTGCAGGCGTCCCCCAACCGACCTGTAGGAGTTGCTGTCCACAACGTCCAGATTACCACCCATCGACTTCCACCCGCTGACTCTGCCAATTGATCCAGTATGACGGCAGGCCCAAGCCGGAGGCAACACCGACAGCCGGATTCGAACCCGTTGTCTCTCGCGTTGGTGACGAGCGCAATGTCCGCTGCGCCACCCAGCCGCCTCAGTTAGTATTTATATTGTAACGTTTGGCCACTTTAAATCATTGAGCGTAGAGAGAGCGAGAGCGTGATGTATTAGGTTTGAGTTTGAGCATCCTAAGTTGCCGTAGTTGTTGATGTCACACCAGGATGGCATTGTCAACACAGTTGGAAACTGGAGGAAGCTGCATAAAGCGATATAAAGAAACAAATTGCCAATAAATGTGAAGTTATCTTTGAACCTCTGTTGTCAAGCCACGTCAATTTTACTTCCTTGTGTGACGTCACTTCATATACGGCATCCAAGACACTCAAAAAGCAAAAGCGAGTCGAGTCGATTAGGAACAATGCAGTGAAAAGCGGCACAAGAGAATACTTCATAATGTTTTATGCAATTAAAAAGTAAATATATATTTAGTACACATGATTTATTTATTTAAAAAAAAAAAGTGACTTTTCCTTTTTGATAAGAAAGTCTAGTCTGCTGGTTGAGCATATGCATACTTTATGTTGATGGGCTTCTATAATTTGTGGCCACAAAAATAGAAAGGTTTAATTATTTTGTTTGTTTGCACTAAGTTAATACTTTGACAAATGTTGCCTATATTTTTCAGTCAGTTTGGTCTTTGTGTGCCAAACATTATTAAAGGTAAACTTTTTTTTTTTACCAAATAAATCAGAAACATGTTTAAATCAGCAATGCCTCTCCTCTCTCTCCTAGCTCTAACCGTCACTGTCAAAATAATGTGCCTGATGTCAAACTTCTTTCAGTTTTTGCATGACTACGTCCTTGAGAATAACTGAAAAGTTGGATTATTTTTTGGCTATATATCTTATGCTGATGTATGGTATTTTTGGAGTGTTGCATTTTTTTTTAGTAAAAAACAACGTACAGTATACCGAACTGAACCGAAAACCGTGACACCAAAACCGTGATACGAACCGAACCGTAGATTTTGTGAACCGTTCCACCCCTAGTGTGTGTGTATATTAGGGCTGACCCCTATTAGTCGATTAGTCGACTAATCGGTTGAAAGGAGCCGTAGTCGACTGCCAACCTCTTAGTCGAATACAAAAAATTATAATAATAATCATTTATAAAAAAATATATATATATTTTTTTATCATTCTTTCCAAAAGAAAAGAGGCCTAGAAGCGTGGCTAACGCTAATGACACGCATACCAGAGGCTAACTGCCTAAGAAAACAGGCACAGAGTCACTGAAAGAGGATTTCACCCATCTAATGAACACACTAGACTAGACAAATATCAAGATGTATCCATCAGTGGACCAATTGCATGCTTTTGCAGAGGACAAGAAGCCTTCAGTCGCCTCCTTCAGACATTAAGCACCCCCCACAGCCCAAATGGAATGATAAAAAAATAAAAATATTATAATAATATTATATATATATTTTTTTGTCGACTAATAGTCGACTAACGGCAAATTTTGCCCAATCATAGTCGACTATCCAAATCCTTAGTCGGGGACAGCCCTAGTGTATATGTATATGTATATTTCCGTCTCAAGCTGGTATGTGCAGGTAAAAGTGCGCCAGCGTGAAACCTCCTGAGTAACTGCATTACAGAAGAGCAGTTCTAATGAGCCTTGGCTCTACAGCGACCAGGCCGAGAACACATTTTGGAGCCTTTCCAGTTTATCTTTTTGGGGTTTTCAGAAGGCTAGGTCTCGTTAGTGGAAACCCTGTTTATTCTATTCATTTATTTATGTATTTATTTATTTATGTATTTATTTATCTGACGTCAGCCACAACTCTTTTAATTTAAGGATGCCCTATATATCGGCGGCCATATCGGTATTGGCTGATATCACATATTTCTTCAATATGACCTGGGCAGATGAGCAGACTTGGGCAGATGGTGAATATTTCTGAATTTAACTAAACTACAGAAACACAAATAATTAGCTGTTAGGTGGCCGAGCGGAGATTGCGTTCGTCACCAACCCCGGAGCTGTGAGCTGGATTCGCCTGTTCGAATCCAGCTCACAGCTCCGGGGTTGTCACCAGCTTGGCTGGCCGTTCACACTAATACAATTGGCTGTATTAGAGGGTGGGAGAATCTGGCGGGGTGGGTCCGGGTCGTTGTAAACAGCGACTCCTACAGTTCGGTCGGGGCGCCTGCTAAGTGCGGATAGGACCTGAGTGGGATAGTGTGATCCTCCCACACGCTACGCCCTCTCAATGAGAATCCGCGCTGCCAGGTGAAAAGAAGCGGTGATTGGCTGGACGTGTGTCGGAGGAAGCACGTGGTAGCCTCCACTCTCCCAGATGATCTGACTGTGGGGGGTAAGTGCGCAGCGACCAGGAAGGGATTGGGAATTGGCATACGACTAACATTGGGATGGGAGAAAATCGGAGGAAAATGGAGGGGGAAAAAGATCAATAATAAAAAAAAAAAAAACCCACACAAATAATTGTGTTTTCATCACTTTCAGTATGTAATACTTTTTTAGCACTTTTTTTTTATTCACATATCAATTTAGGTAAATATTGGTCATCTTCCAGAAGAGGAAATGTATTATGGGTTATCGGTATTGACAAAAATGTTGCATCCCTTTTTTTAAATCTGCAATTATTTTGTTCAGAAGTCCCACTTTTTACCTTCTTGTTGCTCACCTGCCGTCGTGTTGCTAGACCTCCAAGAGGAATTGTTTACAAAGTTCTGTTGTCTTAACGCGCAATGGATTCAGGGAGTGTTTGTGTGTGTACTGTGTGTGTGTGTGTGTGGTTTGGTTTGGTGGTAGGCTACTATTCTGCACTGAAGCTTTGATTGTCTCAAAATTATACTTTCAAAACTAAATGTAATCAGACGGACTCCCTTGGCGATACAGACTCCCAGATAAACTAATGTTTAACAAATGTATTAAACCATCAGCGTCGCCCCTTCCCTCTCTTGCCTTTCCCTGTAGAAAGTTTCTCTGAAATTATGAAGTTGTTTAAACAAGGTGCTGTTATCTTTGGCCCGTGGCTCCCCTGGCTGCAGGAAGGTGTGAATGTTGTGTTTAGATCACATGCTGCAGCCGGCAGTGTTAACACCGGGGAGGTGAAACAGGCTGTGATTGCTCATTAAACGTTGAGCCCACAGCGCCCTCTACAGGCCGACAGGACAAGCAGCAGGGTTTGGGTTAGTTCTCTTTGATTTCAGTCACTTCACAGGGTTCATGGACCATCATCTTGTGTACAGTAGGCAAAAAAAATAGTATCTTTTGCACATACTCCAGGGACATTCTGCAAGCACCTGCACAGACAGGTTGTCCGACGTTGTGTGGTTTCATCCAGACTGTCCTTGGAGTTTGTCTCCGAAATATGTGCCTGCGGCTTGGTTTCGGAGGCAGAGTTTTGCCTACAAACGTGAAATAGTAAAAGTGTTTATGTGGTCATGGAAAACCTGGAATAGTCATGGAATTCAATTAAATTCATGGACTCTCTCTTTCTTTCTCTCTCCCTCTCTTTTTTCTCTTTCTTTCTCTCTCTTTCTTTCTCTCACTCTGTTTCCTTATGTTTCTTGTCTTCACCTCCTCTCCCTCTTTCTCTTTTGTTATCTCTCTCGCTCTCTCTCCTGGCTTACCTCTCAGTCTCCCTTTCTTTTCACCTCTTACTCATGTCATGTCTGTCTTCTTCAACATGGGAAGGCCTGCATGCGTGTGTGTGTGGGGGGGGGGGGTTGTGTGTGAGAGAGAGACAGAAGGAGAAAGAGGGAGAAAGAGAGAAAGACGGAGTGAGAGAGAGACGGACAGAAAGAGAGAGAGAGAACAAAAAGTGATGCTGAAAAATAAAGAGGAAGACGAGGGAGGGGAGACTATGATGGAGGGAGTCAGAAAAAATCAGCAGAGGGAAGGAAAGAGAGAGAGGGGGAGATGAAAGAACATGGAAGAAGAAAACAGAAAAAACAGACAAGTAGAGAAAGAGAGAGAGAGAGAGAGAGAGACAAGTAAAGAAAGAGAGAGGGAGAGAGAGAGAGTGGAGATTGTGACAGTATGACAGGAAAGGAAAGAAGGGGAGGGAGGGGGAGAGAGAGAGAAAGAGAGTTGGATGTCAGTTCCATGGCTTTACACTCGGTTGCCACCAGATACACGCACGCACGCACATAAACACACACACACACACACACACACACACACACACACACACACACACACACACACACACACACACACACACACACACGCACATAAACACACACACACACACACACACACACACATGCACACGCACACACATCCAGAGTTGAGTGAGTTGAGAGAAGCAGTAGTACGGCCAGGTTCACTAGGTGGGTCATGTTACTGTATTTTACGGTGCTGCCATGTTAGATCCGCTCCGATAATACATTCATACTACCTAGAAATCTGACAAGGTGAATTGAAATAATTCATTTATTAATGTTTTATTTGATAATTTTTAGTTTTTTTGTGTGTCACAGGCACTGTCAATTTCTAAACCAAATCATTAATAGTATCTATTCTGTGCCTTCATACTTGACATACACTAAAATTAGAATTTCTTTATTTGCCAATAATTTTTTTTTTATTTGGGATATATAATACCATGAATCTTCGTAACCACTTAGGAGCAGTGGGCAGCAGCCACACAGTCCGGCGCTCGGGGACCAACTCCAGTTCTAAAGCTAGTGCCTTGGTCAAGGGGGCGGTGGCAGGAGTGTGTACCTAGAGGTCGCCTGGCTGCTCTATAGGTGGAGTACAGTATGTACCTAGAGGTCGCCTGGCTGCTCTATAGGAGGAGTACAGTATGTACCTAGAGGTCGCCTGGCTGCTCTATAGGTGGAGTACAGTATGTACCTAGAGGTCGCCTGGCTGCTCTATAGGTGGAGTACAGTATGTACCTAGAGGTCGCCTGGCTGCTCTATAGGTGGAGTACAGTATGTACCTAGAGGTCGCCTGGCTGCTCTATAGGTGGAGTACAGTATGTACCTAGAGGTCGCCTGGCTGCTCTATAGGAGGAGTACAGTATGTACCTAGAGGTCGCCTGGCTGCTCTATAGGAGGAGTACAGTATGTACCTAGAGCTCGCCTGGCTGCTCTATAGGAGGAGTACAGTATGTACCTAGAGCTGGCCTGGCTGCTCTATAGGAGGAGTACAGTATGTACCTAGAGCTGGCCTGGCTGCTCTATAGGAGGAGTACAGTATGTACCTAGAGCTCACCTGGCTGCTCTATAGGAGGAGTACAGTATGTACCTAGAGCTGGCCTGGCTGCTCTATAGGAGGAGTACAGTATGTACCTAGAGCTCACCTGGCTGCTCTATAGGTGGAGTACAGTATGTACCTAGAGGTCGCCTGGCTGCTCTATAGGAGGAGTACAGTATGTACCTAGAGCTCACCTGGCTGCTCTATAGGAGGAGTACAGTATGTACCTAGAGCTGGCCTGGCTGCTCTATAGGAGGAGTACAGTATGTACCTAGAGCTCGCCTGGCTGCTCTATAGGAGGAGTACAGTATGTACCTAGAGCTGGCCTGGCTGCTCTATAGGAGGAGTACAGTATGTACCTAGAGCTGGCCTGGCTGCTCTATAGGAGGAGTACAGTATGTACCTAGAGCTGGCCTGGCTGCTCTATATGAGGAGTACAGTATGTACCTAGAGCTGGCCTGGCTGCTCTATAGGAGGAGTACAGTATGTACCTAGAGCTGGCCTGGCTGCTCTATAGGAGGAGTACAGTATGTACCTAGAGCTGGCCTGGCTGCTCTATAGGAGGAGTACAGTATGTACCTAGAGCTCGCCTGGCTGCTCTATATGAGGAGTACAGTATGTACCTAGAGCTGGCCTGGCTGCTCTATAGGAGGAGTACAGTATGTACCTAGAGCTCACCTGGCTGCTCTATAGGAGGAGTACAGTATGTACCTAGAGCTGGCCTGGCTGCTCTATATGAGGAGTACAGTATGTACCTAGAGCTCACCTGGCTGCTCTATAGGAGGAGTACAGTATGTACCTAGAGCTCACCTGGCTGCTCTATAGGAGGAGTACAGTATGTACCTAGAGCTCGCCTGGCTGCTCTATAGGAGGAGTACAGTATGTACCTAGAGCTCGCCTGGCTGCTCTATAGGAGGAGTACAGTATGTACCTAGAGCTGGCCTGGCTGCTCTATAGGAGGAGTACAGTATGTACCTAGAGCTGGCCTGGCTGCTCTATAGGAGGAGTACAGTATGTACCTAGAGCTGGCCTGGCTGCTCCATAGGAGGAGTACAGTATGTACCTAGAGCTCACCTGGCTGCTCTATAGGAGGAGTACAGTATGTACCTAGAGCTCGCCTGGCTGCTCTATAGGAGGAGTACAGTATGTACCTAGAGCTGGCCTGGCTGCTCTATAGGAGGAGTACAGTATGTACCTAGAGCTCACCTGGCTGCTCTATAGGAGGAGTACAGTATGTACCTAGAGCTCACCTGGCTGCTCTATAGGAGGAGTACAGTATGTACCTAGAGCTGGCCTGGCTGCTCTATAGGAGTACAGTATGTACCTAGAGCTGGCCTGGCTGCTCTATAGGAGGAGTACAGTATGTACCTAGAGCTGGCCTGGCTGCTCTATAGGAGGAGTACAGTATGTACCTAGAGCTGGCCTGGCTGCTCTATAGGAGGAGTACAGTATGTACCTAGAGCTCGCCTGGCTGCTCTATAGGAGGAGTACAGTATGTACCTAGAGCTGGCCTGGCTGCTCTATAGGAGGAGTACAGTATGTACCTAGAGCTGGCCTGGCTGCTCTATAGGTGGAGTACAGTATGTACCTAGAGCTGGCCTGGCTGCTCTATAGGAGGAGTACAGTATGTACCTAGAGCTGGCCTGGCTGCTCTATAGGAGGAGTACAGTATGTACCTAGAGCTCGCCTGGCTGCTCTATAGGAGGAGTACAGTATGTACCTAGAGCTGGCCTGGCTGCTCTATAGGAGGAGTACAGTATGTACCTAGAGCTCACCTGGCTGCTCTATAGGAGGAGTACAGTATGTACCTAGAGCTGGCCTGGCTGCTCTATAGGAGGAGTACAGTATGTACCTAGAGCTCACCTGGCTGCTCTATAGGAGGAGTACAGTATGTACCTAGAGCTGGCCTGGCTGCTCTATAGGAGGAGTACAGTATGTACCTAGAGCTCGCCTGGCTGCTCTATAGGAGTACAGTATGTACCTAGAGCTGGCCTGGCTGCTCTATAGGAGGAGTACAGTATGTACCTAGAGCTGGCCTGGCTGCTCTATAGGAGGAGTACAGTATGTACCTAGAGCTGGCCTGGCTGCTCTATAGGAGGAGTACAGTATGTACCTAGAGCTGGCCTGGCTGCTCTATAGGTGGAGTACAGTATGTACCTAGAGCTCGCCTGGCTGCTCTATAGGAGGAGTACAGTATGTACCTAGAGCTGGCCTGGCTGCTCTATAGGAGGAGTACAGTATGTACCTAGAGCTGGCCTGGCTGCTCTATAGGTGGAGTACAGTATGTACCTAGAGCTGGCCTGGCTGCTCTATAGGTGGAGTACAGTATGTACCTAGAGCTGGCCTGGCTGCTCTATAGGTGGAGTACAGTATGTACCTAGAGCTCGCCTGGCTGCTCTATAGGAGGAGTACAGTATGTACCTAGAGCTGGCCTGGCTGCTCTATAGGAGGAGTACAGTATGTACCTAGAGCTGGCCTGGCTGCTCTATAGGAGGAGTACAGTATGTACCTAGAGCTGGCCTGGCTGCTCTATAGGAGGAGTACAGTATGTACCTAGAGCTGGCCTGGCTGCTCTATAGGAGGAGTACAGTATGTACCTAGAGCTGGCCTGGCTGCTCTATAGGAGGAGTACAGTATGTACCTAGAGCTCACCTGGCTGCTCTATAGGAGGAGTACAGTATGTACCTAGAGCTCGCCTGGCTGCTCTATAGGAGGAGTACAGTATGTACCTAGAGCTCGCCTGGCTGCTCTATAGGTGGAGTACAGTATGTACCTAGAGCTCGCCTGGCTGCTCTATAGGAGGAGTACAGTATGTACCTAGAGCTGGCCTGGCTGCTCTATAGGAGGAGTACAGTATGTACCTAGAGCTGGCCTGGCTGCTCTATAGGTGGAGTACAGTATGTACCTAGAGCTGGCCTGGCTGCTCTATAGGTGGAGTACAGTATGTACCTAGAGCTGGCCTGGCTGCTCTATAGGAGGAGTACAGTATGTACCTAGACCTGGCCTGGCTGCTCTATAGGAGGAGTACAGTATGTACCTAGAGCTGGCCTGGCTGCTCTATAGGAGGAGTACAGTATGTACCTAGAGCTGGCCTGGCTGCTCTATAGGTGGAGTACAGTATGTACCTAGAGCTGGCCTGGCTGCTCTATAGGTGGAGTACAGTATGTACCTAGAGCTGGCCTGGCTGCTCTATAGGAGGAGTACAGTATGTACCTAGAGCTGGCCTGGCTGCTCTATATGTGGAGTACAGTATGTACCTAGAGCTGGCCTGGCTGCTCTATAGGTGGAGTACAGTATGTACCTAGAGCTCGCCTGGCTGCTCTATAGGAGGAGTACAGTATGTACCTAGAGCTGGCCTGGCTGCTCTATAGGAGGAGTACAGTATGTACCTAGAGCTCGCCTGGCTGCTCTATAGGAGGAGTACAGTATGTACCTAGAGCTGGCCTGGCTGCTCTATAGGAGGAGTACAGTATGTACCTAGAGCTCGCCTGGCTGCTCTATAGGAGGAGTACAGTATGTACCTAGAGCTGGCCTGGCTGCTCTATAGGAGGAGTACAGTATGTACCTAGAGCTCGCCTGGCTGCTCCATAGGAGGAGGAAATACACAGAATGGCCGCCTCCTGTCAGGCTTGAACCAGGACCTTCTTGTTGTGAGGCATCACTGCTAACCGCCACCTGTTCCCCTCTGCTGTGCTCTGCAGTAAAGCAGACACGTTCTAAAAATAATCTAAACAAACTAAGAAATAAAACTAAATAGTTTGACTATGGCGATGTCATTTACATGAATGCAAGCAAGAGTGTCCTTGATCGCCTTAATGTTTTGTATCACTCAGCAATTAGGTTTGCTACAAATGCCCCCTTTTCAACGCATCACTGTGACTTATACACAATCTGTAAATTGTTACACTCTCAATGAGAAATTCATTGGCTTACACTCATTTACAAAACCCTCCTTGGTCTGGCCCCTCCTTCTTTGATACACTTGTTAAAATTGTCATCTACTCCCTATAACACCAGAGCTGCTCACCATATCTCGCTAAATGTTCCCTGTGTTAACACTTCCTTTGGTTAATCCTTCTTCCAATTTGCTGCTCCCAGCAGTTGGAACGAGATGCAAAATACTTTGAAAAGTAAAGGACAAATTGATCCCCAAATTGATTTGTAATTTTATTTGGTTGTTTGTTTTAATTATTCCCCTTACCTCTGTGTTGTCTGTCTCTTTTCTATTTAATTTAATTAATGTTTTATTGTAAATAAGAATTTGTTCTTAATTGACCTGCCTGGTTTAATAATGTTTAAATTAAAAGAATAAAAACAACAGAGCAGTTCTGAGGTTAAGAGAATGGGTAATAAATATAACAAAATGAAAACAAGATGTTTTTTTTCTTTTTTTTTGTGGACCGAATCACAGGAGTGGAAGCATGAGTCACTGGGAGTTGATATGTAGTATAATATATCTATAATTAACACCTGTGATGAGAACAGTATTCAATAAGAGGTTTTAAAGAGAGAGGGGGGAGAGAGACACAAAGAGAGAGTGATACTGCTCTCTACCCCTCCTCTCATCTCTCTCTGTCTCTTTCTTTGTCTCCCCATCTCTCATTATATTCCTCCCCCCTCTCTCTCTCTCTCTTCCTCTTTTTCTGTCTCTCCCCCACCCCTCTCCCTCTATATATATATCTCTTTGATTGATTGTTCTTGACTTACTGCTTTTTTAACACCTGTGATGAGAACAGAGTTCAATAACGAGTAGTGAGGTTTTAAAGAGAGATAGGGAGGGAGAGAGACATAAGAGAGAGTGAGACGAGCGAACGGAAAAGAAGAACCAGGTGTTTTACGGAGAGGTAATAATAATATAATGCAGGACCTCTTTAGGCGGGTCTTTATTCGGCATGCAACGAACTGGACATGCAATTGGAGCGGCACACACACACCGGGATACACACACACACACATGCATTGTCTTTCCTCAGTCGCCGATGCGATTGAGTCTCTGCGCTTGACCCATCCCGTCGTCTTTCCCCCCATGGGCAGCCGGGAGCAGATAGGGCGTCAACGGGGACCAATCCAAGTGCTCCTGTCCGTCTTTGTCAAGGACACCACAGCGTTAGCGATCTGTTGTTGTGCATGTTTTTCCATTGGGTTTATCTTATCGGGGGGGAAACCCTTGCGAGCACGGGGAGAACATGCAAACTCCACACAGAAAGGCCTGGGAGATACCCCACCTGGGTACCTGGCATCATGGAAACCTGGTCCCCAAGCGGGAATCGAACCTTGGACCTTCTTGCTGTGAGGCGACAGTGTTATCCACTACACCACCGTGCCGTGTCGTGCCGTGCCGAGGTGTGTTTTACATCAGAGACCTTTCAAAAGGAGACTAGCCGAGTCGCTCTCACTTCCTGTGGTGCGTCATGTGAGCTACACAAGGCGTGGCATTGGTGGGCTTACAACCGTAGGAAACTATAGTGGACACAGACTCCATTCACCCAATTGTGAGATATAGAGGTTTTGTGGCTAATCTTTTCCTTTACCATGGAGGTACATTTTGGACTGTATCGTACAAGCTGAAGGTGTTCCAAACATTCTGACATAAAATTGTCGTTTTTATACATAGCGTCCAGGTGTACCTACTACCTAGCGTCCAGGTGTACCTAGCATCCAGGTGTACCTAGCATCCAGGTGTACCTAGCGTCCAGGTGTACCTAGCGTCCAGGTGTACCTACCATCCACATGTACCTACTGTCCACGCGTACCTAGCGTCCAGATGTACCTAGCGTCCAGATGTGCCTACTAGGGTCCAGATGTACCTAGCGTCCAGATGTATCTAGCGTCCAGATGCACCTAGCATCCAGGTGTGCCTAGCGTCCAGATGTACCTAGCATCCAGGTGTGCCTAGCGTCCAGATGTACCTAGCATCCAGGTGTGCCTAGCGTCCAGATGTACCTAGCGTCCAGGTGTACCTAGCGTCCGTGTAGCAGCGTGCTGGTGTCATGGGAAATAACAGCTTGACGTGCATGCTGATCAAAGGAGATTGGTGGATCAAAGAGTCGGGCCGCCTGGACCATGAAAGGACTACAGCAGGGGTCTCAAACTCGCGGCCCGCGGGCCAATTGCGGCCCGCTGGATGATATTTTGCGGCCCCCTACTTGACATCAAAGTGTAGTGTTAATGCGGCCCGCGCGCTACTGTTTGCCGAGTCGTTGCGCGAGTTGGGCGTTTTATTTATTTTATCACTTGTAGGCTACCATAGCGCAGGCTCATGGCAGCAACGTTAGTGGTTGAAACGTGATTCCGGAGTGATCGTATAGCAGGTATCCTCGAAATGCTCTGCTATCTCCTCTGCACTGCTCCAACTGTCTGTGTCTGTCTACTGCTTTGGTCCAATCATATTCAGCGTCCCGTCAGCATTCCCCCCCCCACCCACAGTCTGCGAATCACAGCAGAGTAGGGCGGGTCTTCACGGAATGCATGTTGTCTTTCAACAGGTCGGAGTCAGCGCGAGAGTTGACAGCGCATTTACAGGTAGTCTAATCTGTAGGTACTGTAGCGAGTAGCATAATTTTTACCAGCAGGCAGCTAGTAGAAAAATATGGCATGTTCAAAGATGGCCAGTAAAATAAAAGTCAACAGTGAAAATCGCTGCAATTCAAAGGTGAATGGACTGAAAAATATGAGTTCATCCTCCCTCCAACCAGCACAATGTGCCAAGAAACGGTAGCTCTCAATTTGAAACGCCAATACGAAACAAAACACAGTTATTTTGATGCAACCTTTCAGCACTAAGAACCACAAAAATAAATGGAATGCAATCATCATATCAAGCTGCAAGCAGAATTATTGTTAAAGTTATGTCACAATGATAAAAAGCAACCAAGTGTCACTGCTCACTCAGTGGCATGGGTGTTGGCTAAACACAAGAAGCCATTCTCTGATGCATAAATAATAAAATAATGTATGACTGAAGTGACCATGTTTGAAGGCAAACAAAAGCAAATCCTCCTCAGATAGCACAGCAACCAGAATAACTGAAATACTGGCTGTGATAGAATAAAAAAAATGCACAGTGCATTTCCATAGCTGTGGATGAGTCCACTGACACCACTGAGAATGCTCAGTTGCTGGTGTTTTTGAGGTTTTATGATGAGGCAAAGGGGTAGTTTGTTGATGTATTAATACATTTTTGGAATACTTGAAACCCTTTTTTTGTGGAATATTTGATGCGGCCCAGCCTCACCCAGCCTCTACCTCCAGCGGCCCCCAGGTAAATTGAGTTTGAGACCCCTGGACTACAGACTTCTACGGACTGTCCGATTGCATAGTGTCTGAGCCCTGTGCTACTAGACTATGTGAGAGCACACCATGTATTCACCACAGTATAGGTTCAAATTCAGTTTGTGACCTTTTGGGGTCCTGACCCCATAGTTTTACGCTGCCAAAGATAAATTGTAAATGGAATGGCGGTACTGAGCTGCCTCTTTCACTGCCAATAACACGTCTGAGAACTAAACTTGGAAGTACCGGGCCAATACCCGGGCAGTGCAGAACGGAGTCATTGCTTTTACTGAACAGTATAGACTTAGAACCAATGCTTTGGCCTCAGTGTAAACAAAAATGATGATCCCTTCTTCTCCCATTAGAGAGATCTAACACACCAAGTGGATTGGCTTTGATTTCTGACACACGACACATCAGAATGTATTATTAAATACCAGCATCAATGTCTCAGTGGCGGCGCATCCCTTGTTTCTTCGTGAGAATCATCTTGTCCATCCCTCTCAACATCTCTAAAGGGCTCCCTCAGGGCTCCATCGTGGGTCCCTTGCTGTTCTCTGTCTACATCAGGGGTGTCCAAAGTCCAGCAGGCGGGCCAATTGCGGCCCGAGGACGAATCTTATATACGGCCCGTGGCTTCATTCCTAAATTCCTAAAAGCACCGTCAAACAAGAATGAATCATTCATAAAACTTTTTAAAAGTTCAAGTTGCAATTTCTTTGTTCTCCTCAGGGTGGCAGCACCTTCTCTAGCTAATAGCTGTCTCCACGTGACCCCCATACTATGTCCGGAATGCTGGCAAGGAATGCTGCACACCAACTGGAATACTGAATACTGCGCGTAATACTGGAATACAAATCCATCCAATCCATCCGATGATCTCTCTCTCTCTCTCTTGCTCTCTCTCACACAGCATTAATCTCACATGGAATCCCAAGCAGATCAGACCTAGTAGACTGTATATGAATAACTTCAGTATGAGACTATGAGTACAGCATATTTTGCATATTGTTAAAAGAGCCATGGCTGGCTTGCGTAAATTAAACATATGACTTACCATCAGAAGAGTTGATATTTAGCTGTCCACAAAAAAAAGAAAAGTGTTTCATATCCTTTACTCCAGTAACAGTCCATGGGCATGTTATATCTGTCCCGTCGTTTGAAAAATGGAAAGCAAAATACGCATTTACATGACTGCATCCAGCTAGCCATATAGCTTGTTGTTGTTGTTCTTACCCGAACCAGCTAAGACCGAGTATAGCCTTAACCCTTCGAGAAGCTTTGTGGTCCAGACTTGAACTTTCCATAAAAGTGTTAGTTAGTTAGATCCAACACTGTCTGAATGTACAGTAGGCTTGGGCGGTATGACGGTATTACGGTATACCAGGGTATTTCGAGATCCCGCCGGTATGATTCTCAATACCGTGACGTCACAGACTGCTATTACACTGACACTGAGTTGATTGTAGTGCACAGCACGCGCCAGCAGAGGGTTACGTGGCTATCGTTCTGCGACTGGGAGCTAACGTTATAGTAGTACCTGGATGGTGCGGGGTAACTGGCTACCGTTCCGGAAGCTCACGTTGATACCTGGATGGTGCGGGGTAACTAGCTACCGTCCCGGGAGCTAACGTTGATACCTGGATGGTGCTAACTAACTAGCTACCGTCCCGGGAGCTCACGTTGATACCTGGATGGTGCTAACTAACTAGCTACCGTTCCGGGAGCTCATGTTGATACCTGGATGGTGCTAACTAACTAGCTACCGTCCCGGGAGCTCACGTTGATACCTGGATGGTGCTAACTAACTAGCTACCGTCCCGGGAGCTCACGTTGATACCTGGATGGTGCTAACTAACTAGCTACCGTTCCGGGAGCTCACGTTGATACCTGGATGGTGCTAACTAACTAGCTACCGTCCCGGGAGCTCACGTTGATACCTGGACGGTGCTAACTAACTAGCTACCGTCCCGGGAGCTCACGTTGATACCTACTAACTGGCTACCGTTCTGTGATTTGTTTACTTCGAGGTTGAAGGAACGGCCCTAATCTCAACGTGTTTCAATATGAGCTTTATGTATGGTGATAATGAGTATATTGTTAGCTCCGCCCCCCCGGCTGATGAAAATGAAAGTCATACGTCATATACCGTATACCAGGGTATTATGTCAGCATGGTATGACGGTATGAAAAAAATTATACCGCCCAAGCCTAATGTACAGTATCTCGTGATGATCTCTCCAACTCCTGAGAATACACTTCCACAAGCCTAGCTAAGCTAACGCACTGAATCGAAATGAAAATACAACTGGCTCCTCCTCCGCATTCTTTTCTGATGACTGACGACGTGACAAGTACAGTGGCGCAGAGCTTGCTTCGAGTGCTAGAAAACGTGCCCCGAGACATCATATTTGAAGACCCTGATAGGCTAAATGTATTTGCTTCTTCTATTTACATTGGCTGCGACGATACAGTGACGCGCACAGTGTGCGCGTTAAGTCTATGAACCCAGGTTTAGGGGTACTCTCTATCAGGAGAGAGAGAGTGACGTCATGTGAATCACGCACAAAACAATGATTTATATTTGATATATTAACGTTATTGTGATTTGATTGTTATTTGAAACACAAACATACTTAAAATGAGTAATTATTATTCATTTTAAACATGTTTAGTTTATTTTTAGGGGTCGAAAATATAAAATCAAAAAACAAAATGTTCTCTCTTCACCAGGGGGGGGCGGCGCTCTATCAGCCGGCCGCCACTGATGAGAGCACTAACTATAATCACAGTTACATAGTGGTGAGAGCACTAACTATAATCACAGTTACATAGTGGTGAGAGCACTAACTATAATCATAGTGAGATACTGGTGAGAGCACTAACTTACACACAGTCCTCATATCCCTCCTAGTTATACTGTCTGTACAACAGTAACTAACTGAAGGCAGTACTAGACATGCTGTCTGACTGACCTACTCTGTCCTGTACAACAGTACATGCATCTTAAGGTGCAGTGCAGGGTCCATGTGTGTGGCTTGTGTCCAATAACAATAGTCCATGTGCATGCATCTTGTGTGTGTATAAACACGAAAAACACACAGTCCTCATATCCCTCCTCTTACACATACACACAGTCCTCATATCCCTCCTAGCTACTCATACACACAGTCCTCATATCCCTCCTAGCTACACATACACACAGTCCTCATATCCCTCCTCTTACACATACACACAGTCCTCATATCCCTCCTAGCTACTCATACACACAGTCCTCATATCCCTCCTAGCTACACATACACACAGTCCTCCTATCCCTCCTTGTTACACACAGTCATCATATCCCTCATCATATCCCTCCCATACAATACGCACAACAGACTAACTAGTCTTGCTCAAGACTTGTTTATGAGTTTTAAGAGACGGCACTGTATCTCTCTCAACCAAAGCTCTACTAGTCAACTTCAACAGCTGATAGATAGATGCTGTCTGCTCTACAGTAACTAACTGAAGGCAGTACTAGACATGCTGTCTGACTGACCTACTCTGTACAACAGTACATGCATCTTAAGGTGCAGTGCAGGGTCCATGTGTGTGGCTTGTGAGTTTTAAGAGACAGCACTGTATCTCTCTCAACCAAAGCTCTACTAGTCAAAAAAGAGCAGCTCTCCACCTTGCTATCTGAAACATTATAGCTATCAATATAACGTTTGCTATAGGGATGCCCCGATCGATTGGCCAGCGATCGGTATCGGCCGATAATCAGTATAAATATGAGATTGGGGAATTCCGATAATGCGTCCTACTCGCAGATCGCGGAAACCGATCGATGACGCGCACAAAAAACATAAAAGAAACACAACTCTCAGCGGAGTTGGAATGAGAATGGAGAGCGCGTGAGAGAGAGCGTGTGTGTGTGTTAGGGATGCCCCCCGGACCCCGGTTCTAAACGGGAACCGGTACTAAATTAGAAAAAAAACTGAGTATTGATAAGCTCCGACGTTATCGGTACTGCTATTGATACTCTAGAAATTATTATTACTATGAGTTTTTTTTCGAGGAATTTAAACGTTGCGAACTATCTCTCCTCTCTCTGTCTCTGCACGAGAAGCGAGCCGCAGCGAGCCATTATTACTCACACATACACACACGGGTACTTAAGGGAGGGGCCAGTCAGTGGCTCCGTGCTGCTGAAGCGCAGCACACACAGACTGAGCTCTGCGCTCGTCATGGCGGAGAGAGCAAAACGCTCGAAAGTCTGGGTACACTTTACGAAAGTCGATGCCGACGACGCACGTTGCCACAAGTGCAATAAAACATTTGCCAGTAAGGGTGGCAATACAAGCAATTTGTCAAAATATCTGTTGTCAAAACATAACATTAGTCTGCAGAAATGCGCCGTTTTCGACTGCTTTGCTCGCAGTGTTCCATCTCCATCCACGTCCACTGCAGGTAAGCCAAGATACGGAGTTAGCTAGGCTAATAACGAATTATTATGAATAGGCTAATAAATAAAATATAATTGCTTAGCTAATTGTTTAGCTACATATATATTAGAAAGATGAAAGATCTTCAGGCTGAGGCTGCAGCCACCATGTCCCAGCCCACCCCTCCTCCCTCTACCACCACCGGTCCCAGCAAGCCCAAAGTCCCTTCACCCTAGCAGCTAGAGCAGGGGTCAGCAACCTTTTTGACATGGAGTGCCTGTTTGAAATATAGTTGTAACTAGTGTGCCTCAACAATATTCCATGCATCGTAAATATTTTTTCTCATAATCAGGTCTTTTTAACACTTTAATCGCATATGACGTGTTTAGACGTCATTCCTCGCCATGCTCATTCTGCCGAAGACGCCGTAACTCGTCTTTGATATCAATAATTCAAAAATCTGTGATCGAAATCATATTTCTCCTCCGGAGACATGAGATGTACTGGTGAGCTCCACTCAACTGTCTAACGGTTCGAGAGCGCCATCTGGTGGCCGATCGGCAGATCGGCCAAGAGGGAGGGGTGTGCCAAACAGGAAGTGCTCATCCATAATCCGTCCGGGCACTCGCGATCGGTAGCCGGACTCCATCATCTCAACACACTGGATAATCAATCGCTCGCCCTAACTCAATAAACAACGTTATTTGGACGTATATAGTATTATACAACCTGGAAATGGTTCATCAGGATCAACATCCCATAATCGAAAACTGTCTACTCCACGCTGATCGTCCAACGGCGCGAGGAAGATATGGTAAGATCCAGCGTTATTTTCTAACGTATTCTATACTAACTGATCTGATGATCATATGACCCACACTAGATGAATGGTATAACGTTGCCCACGGAATTATAAACGCCCCCTCGCCCATCCGGTCAATATCAGATGATACGTAGTAACTTCTAGAAGTACCTCCAGTTGACATTTTTTATCTGGCAACGATCGCTACCAAACTGTATTTGATCATCAATATAATGCATTTGGAGCTATAAATCAAGTTCTGGAGAAAGCTGCAGAAAACGATAAAAACATACTTATACTTTAGACCATATTTTAGTATGAATATGTGAATGAAAAAGTATATCATTGCTACTCCCTGAACAATGGATATAGGACATTGAATGGGCCATAATAATGGCAATTTAGCAATAGAATTTAAAAAGTTATAGCCCTGCAAAGAAGGGGAACTTCTCCATAGACAAATAGAGCTGGCTAGGGATGGTAAATTATGAATTTGAACCATGGCGATCAAAGAGTTAATGATAATTTTTACATTATTACATCATTATTGTATTGTTTTTTTTTATCCACTTTTTCTCCCATTTTCTATATTTTCTCCCGTCCCAATTTCGTATCATCCAATTCAACCCTCCCCTGTCACGAACGCTGTTTCTTGCCTCCCACAAGCCGGCTGCAATGTGGACTAAGTCATACATAGCACAAGTCCCCTCCGGTACTTGAGGTAACAGCAGTCGCATCTTTTCACCTGCGCAGCTCGATCTCTCAGTGGCGAGGAGTAACGCGTGGGAGGCTCACGCTGCCCCCGACACTTCCTGATTCTACTGCGCAGGCGCACCAACCGACCTGTAGGAGTCGCTGTCCACAACGCCCGATCCCACCCATCAGTTTCCCACCCCCTAATACGGCCAATGTGTATTAGTATGAACGACCAGCTAAACTGAAAGCAATGTGGAGCGCTGGGCTCGAACAGGCAAGCCCAGCGTCTCCGTCATTCGTGGCGAGCGCCTTGCCCACTACGCCACGTAGCCGCCATCATTATTGTTATTGTTATTATTAACAATATTATTATGATGGTTGTATCAACCCTAAATCTGAGTTGGGGGGGGGGGGGGGGGGTTGCAATGCAGACAAACAGCTGCATACAGTGCAACCATTTCACTCACATTTGCCCATTCATTTTTGGACACATCACACACCATCGGTGTGTGTACTGTACCAGGGTTTCCGTTAGAATTTTTTTTTGCAGGTCTGAGTGTCCGGTAGATTTCAATCTACCGGACAAATGGGATAAATTCCGGTCAGAGTTTATTGAGCTTAAAAACAATTTATAGACCTATATAAAGAATGACATCATCAAGGCATTTATAATATTTTAACTTAAAACTAGGCTACTTTTGCGTATCAGTCATTAATATATTCCAAATAAAATAAGTCCCTCGAGACTTCGTGCTGCTGCTGCCGACTTGAGGTGTCGGTGGGCAGTCTGCCCGACCTTAATAAACAGCAGTCTGTTATAATCACATTTTTATGAGCTAACTAATTCCGTTATATTGGACATTTGTATTAATTATATCAAGCGAAGAACTGAGAAATTTGGCACCGCTGTGTCAGCGCGAGCTGGCTGCTGATATATTTACGTGAAGCATGGAGCACTTGGAGCAGGCAGAGCAGAGCAGTGGTGTCAGCAGCGCCCCCACCCAACAGCTGAATTGCCAATGGCTGAATTGGAGTACTGCACCCTGCCAAGCCATGCTTCACGTAAATATATCAGCAGCCAGCTCGCGCTGACAGCAGGATGTCATTATTAGACCGGCTGCTTGGTGAGATTGTTTCGTTCATCGCATAGGCTATATAATTTTAGCCTATTTTAATACAATTCAAATAATCTAATTGTGTTTAGAGGGAATTATTTTCACCGGACATTATGACCGGAGAGATTAAATATGTCGGACTTCAACAGATTTTGCCAGTCAAATACCGGTAATTACCGGCTAACGGAAACGCTGTACTGTACGTGTGCTGTCATAGCTCCACCTACAGGCCGAATGGAGAACACCAGGAGAACACCAGGATGTGAATGGAGGGTGAATGTGAGGTATATCGTGTAAATAAGTTTTGATTGATCGCAAGACTACACTGTAAACAAATTAATAATAATAAGTTACCAGAACTTAAAAATATTGAGTTCAGTTACTGTGCATTACGGTTTTCAGTTTTCAATCCATAATAAGTTAACAGAAAAATAAGTACACAACCACATTATTTCAACCTAATAAAACTATGTTTATTGTCATTGTTTTAAGAACACAAGTTGACTTGGTAATACTCACATTTTGAGTAAAAAAATGGCTTTTAACATGTGCAATGTTCAATGAAATAGAAAAAGAAATAATACAATTTGTTGATTAATCCCACTGGTCACAATGGTGACCGTAATAATGTTTTTGTTATAAGGCTCTGCAAATGTTACTGAATGATGTAGCAATGTATTTCCAGCTAAATTGAAATAATAAACAAATAAAGGGTCTCAATTAAATATGTGGTAGTAAAAAGAACCTGTGGGAGGATTTCAACAAGATAAATGCGACAACAGTGCAAAATATTTCACTATAATATATATATATATATTTTTTTTTAATGCTGCCCCCCGTGCCTATGAAAATTCCCCCGCGTGTCTATGCAGGCACGCGTGCCTAGGGTTGCCTACCCCTGAGCTAGAGGAAGGATGACAGAGTGTCACAGCCTCTACTAATAACATGGAGTATTGAACCGTTTTTAACAGCTGGGTATTGGGTGGGACATTCTGATTTAAGAACTTTCTAAATAAAATAGAAAGTCCCAAAATAGTTAATTCATCTGACTGCTTGTATTAATTGATAAAAAAGTTGCCATGTGCAGTAATATAGTTATATAAAAGAATAATAAAGCAATGTCGATTCTGTTCTTAATAAATTTTTTATTTATTTTTGCTAAATAAAAAAGAACCGATAAGAGTATCGACAAAGTACCGAACCATTAAGCAGTATCGATAAGAGTAGTAGTATCGATAAAATCCTAACGATACCCATCCCTAGTGTGTGTGTTTGTGTGTGTGCGACTCGAGCGTGAGAGAGCGTGCGTGTGTGTGTGTGCGAGCGAGCATGAGAAGTGGGGTTGGAATGAGAGCGGAGAGCGAGTGTGTGAGAGCGAGAGCGTGTGTGTGTGTGTGTGCGACTCGAGCGTGAGAGAGAGTGTGTGTGTGTGCGAGCGAGCAGGAGAGTAAGTTACTTACTAAGTGTAATAGACTCGAGACGACGGAGCCCCGCTACACCATAGATATATATATATAAACATTATGCGCTACACTGCCCCAGGTGAGTGCAGTGCAGGTCGCTGAGAGACAACCAAGTAGCCGTGAAGACCCGCCCTACTCTGCTTCTGATTCGCAGACTGTGGGTGGGGGAATGTGATTGGACCAAAGCAGAGGCTGAGTCACACACAGACAGACACGCTCCAGTCGACATGCATTGCAGACAGAGACGCTGCTTTAGAGAGAGCGGAGGATTTCGACTCATAATGCATATGAAAATGGTTCAAATTCATTGAATTCAGCTCAATTCGATTTCAAATGGCACAGTATTTTTTAATTTTTTTTATAATTTTTTAGCATTTTTGCAGCTTTATTGGCCACGCAGGACCGACAGAGGAGAGGGCGAACGGGAGGAGATGTGGGGAAGACATGCGACAAATCTGGGATCGAACCCGGCGCGGCCGCGTAGGTGCGCGAGGCACTATGGTATGCGCCACGAGGGCGCCCCTCAAATCCCAGTTTTTACAGTATAACAAAACCAAAAACGATCGGTATCAGCAGCGTATCGGCCGATATGGCTCATAGACGATCGGTGATCGGTATCGGTGGCAAAAAAACGTGATCGGGGCATCCCTAGTTAGCTACCAACTTTAACTTACATGGCTGTGCGGCTAGCTAGCTATAGCTAACGTTAATGTAGCGGGGCTCGTAATAACACAAGATGACTTTTTAAAAGTGACATGGTTGGACTTGCGGTCGGCAGAAACTCTCGGTGTAGTTTTTGTAAGGAGTTATGATGCGGTTTAAATTCGGTTACAGTAACGTTATTTGACCGCTACTTCAAACATTCTAAAGTCAAGACACTTACCCATAAAGACGCATCTCGACCGATCTCATCGTTAATTCCGTTGAATAGCCTGGTTATTTTTCTCCCATCCCAATTTCGCTGTTTCCAATTCTCCCCTCCCCTGTCTTGAACGTTGCTCGCATATGCCCCCCACAGGTCGGTCGTAGGGAGGATAGAAGCCTTGCATCACGTGTCCACTCCGGTACACGAGGAGGCAGCCTGTCACATCTTTTCACCTGCCAGCGCGGACTCTCATCGGTGAGGTGTAACGTGTGGGAGGCTCACACTACCCCCGCTATTTCCTGTCTCTGCTGTGCAGGCGTCCCCCAACCGACCTGTAGGAGTCGCTGTCCACAACGTCCAGATTACCACCCATCGACTTCCACCCCGCTGACTCTGCCAATTGAGCCAGTATGACGGCTCAACGCAGTATGACGAGGCAACGCACGAGACGGATTGTCTCTTGCGTTGGTGACGAGCGCAATGTCCGCTGCGCCACCCAGCCGCCTTCATTCATCTATTTCTGAACCCGATAACTTGAGTGCAGCTTCTCCATCGTGACGAGTCCGACTCGAGACACCTTCATTAATCCCATGGAAAGTGTATCAACAACAGGCCATGTGCGTCGCGTTAACACTCCCCCAATGCAAATGAAATCGCTTGTCTTGATTTACATGGAAATGTAATTACGCCCCGATGCAATGAAAAAAATCACAGTGAAACTGCCTATTTTAAACAAAGGATTGTTACTATTATAGATATTATAACTGTTCATTTTTATAGTAAACGTGTTTTTATACATTCAAATTCTAATAATAAAAAAATATATATTTCTTTCAAGCCTACACGAAATAGGGCAGGGCCGAGTTCTGGTCGATATTGCTGTGCGCCGACACATTTGTATGTGACTTTATTTTTTATTTTTTTTTGATCTTTTTTTTCCTCCTTTTTCCTCTGATTTTTCTCCCATCCCAATGTTAGTCGTTATGCCAATTCCCAATCCCCTTCCTGGTCGCTGCGCACTTACCCCCCACAGTCGGTCTGGGAGAGTGGAGGCTACCACAGTACCACGTGCTTCCTCCGACACACGTCCAGCCAATCAACCGCTTCTTTTCACCTGGCAGCGCGGATTCTCACTGAGAGGGCGTAGCGTGTGGAAGGATCACACTATCCCACTTAGTTCCTATCCACGCTTAGCAGGCGCCCCGACCGAACTGTAGGAGTCGCTGTTTACAACGACCCAGACCCACCCCGCCAGCTTCTCCCACCCTCTAATACTGCCAATTGTATTAGTGTGAACGGCCAGCCAAGCTGGTGACAACCCCGGAGCTGTGAGCTGGATTCGAACAGGCGAATCCAGCCGCTCCGGGGTTGGTGACGAACGCAATCTCCGTTACGCCACCTGACCGCTCTGTATGTGACTTTATTATGGTCCGAAAGTATATTATGATAGGAGATGTAGTTGGCCCTTGGGTGTTTTCATATTTTCTAATTTGGCCCCCATTGAAAAAAGTTTCAATGATGTAGCCAATGCTGCTGGAAATTCATAGATCCATCTATACTCTGACGACACCATCTTGTACTCCGCAGGCCCTTCACTCCACTCTGCGGCATCCACTCTTCAAAATAGTCTTACCTCTATTGAACAGTCCTTTCACAGTCTCCACCTTCTTCTCAACTCCAAGAAGACTAAATGTATGCTCTTTGACAGAAAGCATGACACTGCTAGCACCCCTAAAATCACCTGTGCCGACGGCTCCGAGCTGGAGTTTGTTACTTCTTATAAATACCTTGGCCTTTGGCTAGACACCTGCAGGCCAAAGTCAAAGCTCGTCTGAGCTTCCTGTACCCTTCACCACTCACCACTGTGACCTTTATAACCTGGTGGACTGGACATCTCTACACACCAGAAGGCTTCTTCACTGGCTTCAAGTAATCTATAAAACCATACTTGGTAAAACACCTCTCTACCTCTCCTCCCTTCCGCACATCTCCACTTCTGATTACAACCTAAGGTCCAGCAACTTCATCAAACTCACCATCCCCAAAGCCTGAACGGTTTCCGGCCGATTTGCTGCTGCATCTGACTGGAACACCTTACAAAACACCCTTAAACTCACTGCCCTCACATTGCTCACTGCTTTTAAACAGAATCTGCAACAGATCATAACCGACTGTTGCACCGGCTGACTGCCTCCCAATCGCACGCATAGCCCTCAGACTCTTAACTCATTCACGGCCAACCACGACTATAGTCGGGTTATCTCGCCAACCGCTGAGCGCCAAAACCAGAGTATAGTCAGGTTTTATTTTTAAAATTTTTTGTAATCCTCTTTTTCTCCGCCTGATTTTCTATGCTTTTCTCCCCATCCCAATTTAGTCGTTATGCCAATTCCCCCCCCTCCCCTACCTGGTCGTTGTGCGCATGTTCCCCCTACTGGTCGGTACAAGGGAACCCTGAAGTCTACCACATGCTTCCTCCGACACATGCAGAGACAGCCAGCGGCTCTCTTTTCACCTGCCAGCGAGGACTCTCATTGGTGAAATGTAATGCGTGGGAGGTCACGCTGCCTTCACCACTTTCTGCCTTTCGCTGAGCAGGCGCCCAGACCTGACCTGTAGGCGTCGCTGTCCACAACGCCAGATTACCACCCACGACTTCCCTCCCGCTAACTCAGCCAAACGAGTTAGTATGACGATCGGCCCAAGCCGCAGGCAATTCTGACTCCGGGAGTCGAGACCACAGCCTCTTGCATTGGTGACGAGCGCAATCTCCGCTACGCCACCCGACCGCCCTTATATAGTCGGGTTTTTCATCGTTTTCATAGTTTTTTCTTTTATTCGATTTTAATATCCTATACACTCTCACAGACCTCTGTGTTACCATTGGACCTCATTCTGAGACCCCGATAGTGCAATACCGGCCGAATCCTGCTAGGTGGCAGTATCGCCTACCCTTTGAAACCTTATTTCACACTGTGTGTTACATTGTATATGGTCCGGGCGGAGAATTTAGACCAAGCCAAGTGGATCGCTTCATCTGAGCACTTTGGAACGCGTTCAGCACACTTCATGCATATTTTGTGCCAGTTCATGTCAGGGACCCAATGGACATCAATAATGTAAATCGCGATCAGACTATTGGAATATTCTTTTTGGGATACCTCCTAGTAAAGGTAAGGACTATATGACATCAATCCTACTTTGATCCAACAATGATTTCACATCGATCGCAACGATCATATGTCACATACTCCAAAACGTATGCCGTTGCTGACGATCAGAGAAAAAAAACACATAGCGCTCCATAACGCTGCTTCCAGGATTTAGCCAGGATCACTCTGAAACTATACAATATTCACCACGGGATAACACGCGAGCGTATACATGAAAGAAATCTTTTTTACATGTTGGACGAGAGATAGTGACTGTCAAATGAGCCATAGCTATAATATAGAATATAGATATAGCTCTGCAAACATCGTGACGCACAGTGAAAATCCCTATCTTTTAAAGCGTGGCCCATTGACTACAAGGATGGAGATAATGGCTGGTGCTGAAAGTGTTAATAATATTTTCAACTCTTACACTATTTAGGAACAGTGTGCGTCCATAGTCGTCCAGTTCTAATGCCGGTGTCTTGGTCCAGAGCAGTGTCAGGAGTATGCATGTCTTTCATGGTGTGAGGGGAAACCGGAGCACCTGGGGGTAACCCACGCGAACACAGGGAGATCATGCAAACTCTGAAAGCCCCCCTCCCCCCATTCAGGTTGGAACCCAGGACCTTCTTGCTGTGAGACAATGGTGCTATATCCACTGTGCCGCCGTGTCACCATCTCCCTTCCCTGGCGCGAGAATTCATCTGTGTCATCATAGCCATTCATAATAATGAAAATCAAGCCAAATATGACTTCTAGTTTATTTGCATGAATACGTAATGTGGCCTTAATTTAGCATGCTGCTGGAGCCCCATGTGCTCAGCGCCACTCTGCGTCTCTTTTATATGCAACTATTAGCATAAGAGACGCTCATTCCTTTTAATCAACTAATAATGGATGTTAGGGGAGCGTGTTCAAACTGAACCAGGAGACCTCCATGCTCGCACACACGCACACACGCACGCACACACACACACACACACACACACACACACACACACACACACACACACACACACGCACACACACACTGTATAGGTATGCGCATACATACACACACCTACACACACAGATATACAAACATACACAGCACACTGCCAACCTGATGACCAATTAAAACAGTGTTTTATGTTCGTTCTCTCTCTCTCTCTCTCTCTCTCTCTCTCTCTCTCTCTCTCTCTCTCTCTCTCTCTCTCTCTCTCTCTCTCTCTCTCTCTCTCTCTCTCTCTCTCTCTCTCTGTTACTCTTTCTCACTCTCTTTCTCTCACTCCCTTCTCCTGCACTCCCGTTTCTTCCTCCCTCTCTCTCCCCATGCCTCTCTCCCTCTCTCTCTCCCTCCCTCTCTCTTTCGCTCCCTCTCTTTCTCCCCCCCTCCCTCTCTCTCTCCCTCTCCCTCTCTCCCCCCTCTCTCTTTCTCTCTCTCGCTCTCTCTTCTTTCACAGATGATTATTATAATAATTATTTTTAGACGTACAGGTTACACTCCATTATTCAAGGACACATTAAAAGATGGAGAACGTGTTTTCTCGCTCCAATTACATTTGCGCCAGAATAAAAAGAGCTGGCTTTCATTTCTTCTCCCATAGACTGTGTAATATCATTATAAAATGTAATCATAGCATCCGTTAAGAGCTTCCTCCAACCTGTTGATTCCCACCAATGACTTTGTTTGAAATGTGTGTGAGAGAGAGAGAGAGAGAGAGAGAGAGAGAGAGAGAGAGAGAGAGAGAGAGAGAGAGAGAGAGAGAGAGAGAGAGAGAGAGAGAGATACTCTCTTCGACACATGCACAGACACACACACATTTTAGATACTTTATTTATGTCCACATAAATACAGAGTACATTAAGGACATAAACACTAACAGTGCAATTAGCTCATTGGGAGTCATTCAATTATGTTTGTGCGTGTGCAGCATTCATCGTACACATACAATATTGACACAGATGATGTTTCAAAAACATTACCGTAAAACTATATCTACTCTATGGGTACAAAAAGCAACGCCGTCTCCAAATAGAGCAGCTACCAATAATAGCAGATATAGAGCAATACCTTGCTAACTGTTTAGCCTTTCTCTTGGAGATGTGAGCCATCTGAAGGCCCCTAACTACCAGCTTGTGAACATGGTCCAGGCTGCCAAAAATTAAAACTCTAGCCTAGTTGTGAGATGTCCAGCTGACACACACGCACACGCACGCACACACGCACGCACACACACACACACACACACACACACACACACACACACACACACACACACACACACACACACACACACACACACACACACACACTCAGCATATGTATTAACTCATTGACCGCCACGTTGCCAACGCATTAAACCTATGGAGTTGCTCACCTTGTTTGCAGGGTTATAACTATTTAAATATTATAGCTATATATGCAATACTATCGCCCATTTGGTATCGAGTATCCATTGTTCAAGATGTGAAAAAGGAATATTTTTTCCATACATACATTCCCGTTTTATACCGTGGTGAATAAGTATGGATTTAGAGCGGTTTAGGGTAATTCCTGGAAGGCCAGTAATAGGCCGCAACGCATATTATACTTAATCCATTGGCATTTCATCCCTATACACGCTACAATTAAAAATTCAAATGCATATTATTGGTATACTATGTTCCATCATGCATGCATGAAAGGGGGGGGGGGAGGGCGTTTCTGATTAATTGATTGTCAATAACGGCATTCGTTAGTACAACAGCATACGCTGAACATGGCGATGGCTATGAAAAAAATGCACAACCAAGCTGAAATTGACGTTAAATTTCTCTTACCTGTGGCCGGTGAGATTACAAAAAGAATATTCCAATTATTTGATTGCCATCTGCTAGATCGTATGTCCATTTGGCCCACGCCATAACCCCCCACAGCATAATGAATCTGGCGTCTCGAAAGCGATTTAATGCGATCATGTATACCCCTCGGTCCACGTTACTCAAAAACTCCGCCCGGATGAATTTCAATGACTCACAGCCCCATACACAGAGTCAGAAAGGAATTGCGACATCGGCCGCATACCACCAGGTGGCGGCATTGGACCTTTGCGATCTCAGACACATTGCATATGGTACCACAGCCATCCTGGGTGATTTATGAATGGAAATAGCGAATAAAAGAAATAACGATCCGGGCGCCCCAGTGGCAAACCACATAGCACGGCACGGCCGACCCGGGTTCGATTCCCGGACCCGTCGTTATTTGCCGAATGTCTTCCCCCCACTCTGTCTCCCGTTCCTCCTCTCTCTCTCTCTACTGGACTGCCCAGTAGTAAAAAGCGATAAACGCTATAATTTTTTTTTAAATTAAAATAACGATCCAATAACGTATATATATGACGTTGCCGTTATTCGATTGGCGGACAAACACGTATTAAATCGTTGTTGGCGGCCATTGAGTTAAGCAAAATTATACAAGTATAAAGGTCACAAATATGGCTGCTAAATATCGATTGTCTGCCGATATATCAGTGCAGCCCTACTTCTTAGAGTTTTGCTAGAGGGGTCAGGCATGTTCACACAAAGAAGAAAACGTAACGCATCCAGAAAATAATACAAAATGTAAATAAACAAATTCAATTCAAATGTAAAGAAGTGTATTCAAAGTGGAAGTAATTATGCAAAAAGGTGTTGGTGGTATTGTGAAAATGTAGTGGGGCAAAGGGTCAGAAATAGAATTGAAGTGTCACTACTGTACAGAATATACAGTAATAAGTGCATAATAAATATAATACAGAGTATTTGCTGTTCAGAATTTACACAGTTTATAAAATGCCTGTATAAATAAACTGTTGAAGCTCCATACAGTATCCATGGTTGTGTGTCTCCATACAGTATACATGGTTATGTGTCTCCATACAGTATACATGGTTATGTTCCATACAGTATCTTATGGTTATGTCTCCATACAGTGTATTATGGTTGTGTGTCTCCAGTACATGCTGTATCATATGGTTGTGTATCTCCATTAGTGCTGTCAACGAATAGTCAAATAGTCAAATTAATAATGGAATTAGAGAGAGAGAGAGAGAGAGAGAGAGAGAGAGAGAGAGAGAGAGAGAGAGAGAGAGAGAGAGAGAGAGAGAGAGAGAGAATAAAACCAAAATATATGCCTGTTTTATTGACTTCCAAAAGGCTTTTGATTCTATTTGGCATACAGGACTGTTCTATAAAGTTATAGAGAGTGGTGTAGGGGGTAAAACATATGATATTATTAAATCAATGTACTCTGGTAATATGTGCAGTGTAAAAATTGGCAAAAAAAGAACAGAATTCTTTACCCAAGGGCGAGGTGTTCGTCAGGGCTGCAACCTCAGCCCGGCACTCTTCAATATCTATATTAATGAATTGGCTAATATACTAGAAAAGTCCTCTGCCCCCGGTGTAAGTCTCCACAATCGGGAAGTGAAATGCCTGCTCTTTGCAGATGACCTGGTTGTGTTGTCCCCCACAGCAGACGGCCTACAGCAGAGCCTGGACCTGCTAGAGCATTACTGTCAGACCTGGGCCCTGGCAGTAAACCCCAAAAAGACCAAAATAATGATATTCCAAAAAAGATCCAGATCTCAGGACGTCCTACCAAAGTTCTCAATTGGTACAAAACATGTAGAGTACTGCACACATTACACCTATTTAGGCCTAAAACTAAGTTCAACTGGACATTTTAAGGAAGCAGTCAATGAGCTGAGAGGGAAAGCACGCCAGGCTTTCTACGCCATAAAAAGAAATATACAAACAGAAATACCAATTCGAATCTGGTTAAAATTAATTGAATGTGTTATTGAACCAATTGCACTCTATGGCAGTGAGGTGTGGGGTCCACTTACAAAACAAGACTTTACCCAATGGGACAAACACCCCATTGAGACCCTGCATGCAGAGTTCTGTAAGATTATCCTACATGTCCAGAGGAAAACTACAAACAATGCATGCAGGGCAGAATTAGGCCGTTACCCACTAATACTAAAAATACAAAAAAGAGCAATTAACTTTTGGACACACCTAAAACGAAGTGACCCCCTCTCGTACCATTATCAAGCCCTGCAGTGCCAAGAGCTGAGGAGCATCAGGAACCCCCTTACCCAGCTGGTCCTGAGGCTGAGTCCACAAACCTGCTCTCTTAACACACCTCAGGAACAGAACACGTCACCAATCAGAATAAATCAAATTACTACACAGCTAAAACAAAACTACATCACCTATTGGAAAACACAAACAAAAGCACAGAGCAAAATGCAGTGCTATCTGGCTCTAAATCGACAGTACACCATAGCAGATTACTTGAGCATGGTGACTGATCAACAACTAAAAAGAACCTTGACAAAATACAGACTGAGTGAGCACAGCCTCGCTGTTGAAAAGGGGAGGCACAGGAAAACCTGGCTCCCTGCAGAGCAAAGGCTATGCAGTCATTGCATCCTCAGTGAGCCTGAAACTGAGTTGCACTTCCTCACCAAATGTGAAAAATATAAAGATATTAGAGAAACGCATTTAAAAAAATTTGAACTAATAACAAAATGTTTTCTTGCACTACCAGATACAGGAAAACTACCAGTCCTACTAGGGGAGGACTCAACAAGCTGTGAGCTAGCAGCAGCCTATGTTGCTGCCTGCCACAAACTGAGGGACAGTGAGTGACAGTCACCTGACATGTTTATGCCGTAATATTTTATGTTCTATTTTATGATGAACATTTTTGTATATACTGTACTATGACATTAATATGTGTTTTGTAATCCATGCTTATGTTATCAACCATAACATAACATGTACAATCTGCGTCATGCCAATAAAGCCACTTGAATTGAATTGAATTGAATTGAATTGAATTGAGAGAGAGAGAGAGAGAGAGAGAGAGAGAGAGAGAGAGAGAGAGAGAGAGAGAGAGAGAGAGGGTCTTAGACTTCCTGACGGGCAGACCCCAGGTGGTGAGAGCAGGCAACTGCACCTCCTCATCCATCACCCTCAACATAGGGGCCCCCCAGGGCTGTGTTCTGAGTCCCCTCCTCTACTCCCTGTACACACATGACTGTGTGGCTCAGCGGAACAACAACACAATCATCAAATTTGCTGACGACACAGTAGTGGTGGGCCTGATCTCTGCAAACGATGAGAGGGCCTACCTGGAAGAGGTCAAGGTCCTGGCAGGATGGTGCCAGGAGAACAGCCTCTCCCTGAACGTCAGCAAAATGAAGGACATTATTGTGGACTTTAGGAGGTCGGGGGTCAGGGACTACAGCCCCCTCAGCATCGACGGGGCACCGGTTGAGTGAACAGTTTTAAGTACCTCGGAGCCCTCATATCCGAGGACTTGACATGGACCACACACATTGACAGTGTTGTGAAGAAGGGACGACAACGCCTCTACTTCCTCAGGCGCCTAAGGAAGTTCCAAGTCAGTCAGAAGATCCTTAAGAACTTCTACTCATGTACAATAGAGAGCATCCTGACTGGCAATATCACCTCCTGGTTTGGGAATAGCACCGCACAAGACCGTAGCAGACTACAGAGAGTGGTACGTTCAGCCGAACGCACAATTGGAGGGGGGCTTCCCACTCTCCAGAACATTTATAACAAGCGGTGCAGGGGTAAGGCTAAGAGAATCATCAAGGACTCCAGCCACCCAAACAACTGCCTCTTTGAACTGCTGCGGTCAGGCAAGCGATACCGGAGTCTCATGGCAAGCACAGAAAGACTCAGAAGAAGCTTCTATCCCCAGGCCGCCTGTACGTTAATGCCAAGCAAGCAGTGCAAAAATGCTTCCGCATTCGTCACCGCACGCTAGTGCGGTAAAGCGCCCTTCTTTTCAGACAAATGCTACCGTGCGTGCACCGGCGGCGGCGTGCTCGCTCAGGTGCGTGCGTGCGCCGGCGTGCTCGCGCGAGGTGCCCGCGCATGCGACACGAGCGGAGCTCAATATATATAAGTCACCGCCCCTTATTCAGTATCTAGCAAATAGCTCAATTGGCAAGGACACATGGCTGTGGATCCTATGGCTTGTTTGCTGGCGAGTTCGAATCCCATCGAAAATATTTTTTAACGTGATTTTTTTTAACGTGTATTCTTTCGCCGATTAAGGTTAGGCATTGTTTCGGAGTTGGTTAAGGTTAGAACGGTTAAGTTTAGGCGCTGTTAAGGAGCTGGTTAAGGTTAGAGTTTGTCAAAGAGAATGGCAATATAATTTCTAAGGTTAAGGTTAAGGTTAGGCATTGTTTCGGAGTTGGTTAAGGTTAGAACGGTTAAGTTTAGGCGTTGTTAAGGAGCTGGTTAAGGTTAGAGTTTGTCAAAGAGAATGGCAATAGACAGCGGCGGCGGAAAATGAAAGGCGCATTACTGCATGCCACTACGGTAAATTTTTGCACTGCTTGCTTGGCATAAAGCTACACGCCCCCAGGCCATCGGGTTGCTCAACGAACAATAACACTATGCAACAACCATCAAATGCACTCACAACACACACATCCACACGCACACACTCACTTTAAACAAACACACTGCAGCACCCACTCTCCACACTTTAGAACACCTAAACACACTTTATATTTATTGATAAAGGATTTGCACTACAACCCATACCTCAGTACACCTTACTGTAAATTGTACCGAAATTGTACCTCATCCCATTTCTGCTTTGCACTATATAGTATTGTATATTAGTATTGCATAGTATATTGTATATTGTATGGTAACTCAGTTACTTCTATTCTGCATCGAACATTGTACATATGTATATACTGAACACTGTGTCTACGTACGTGACTTCTATTTTTACTTCTATTATTACATGCTATACTATTTTATTTCATACTTATCTCTTGTCTAGCACAGTCTCTGGAGCGTAACAGAAAGAAGCATTTTGTATAAAGGTATTCTGTACTTCTTTATGACAACTATTAAAGAAACTTGAAACTTGAGAGAGAGAGAGAGAGAGAGAGAGAGAGAGAGAGAGAGAGAGAGAGAGAGAGAGAGAGAGAGAGAGAGAGAGAGGCAGGGGAGACTAGATAGATTATAGATTAATATGTATGCTGGTGTAGTTAAGTTGATCTTAAAGACAATTTATTTTGTTTAGATATTCGAATGGGTCAAACCTAGGTTTAATTTCTTTTTAAGGAATAGTCCAATGTAATTTTTGGCCAATTTTTACAGCCCTAGTCTCCATACAGTGGTCCCCATCTCTGCATCTAGCTGACTGAAGGTCTGATTCTCTGGAGCGCTGCCAGTCTGCACGGCAGTGTGGGACTCTTGGATTTCAAAACCAGAACCAGAAACCTGGACTCTCCAGTGTTGCTCCGCACTCTCAGACTGCTGTTTCAGATCATTACTGGGCCGTAGTAATCAAAGCTGATGTATGTATATTATATATATGTGTGTGTGTGTGTGTGAGTGTGTGTGTGTGTGTGTGTGTGTGTGTGTGTGTGTCTACATGCGTGCATGCATATGCGTGCAGGTCTGAGGTATCTTGTGTTTTCTGTAGGTTGATGTTCCAGTGACCTAAACATGCAGAGATAGGTTTACATTTGCATTGTTTTCATCAACAAAGCAATGCATTAACATTGCTTTACAGCATTGTGTAGACAGTGTAACCCAAAACTGCTACATTTTAAAGAAGTATCTTTAAACAGTGAGGACAACTTTGCAAAAATAAAGAAACCATGTACTGTATCCAACATATTAAGTGTGAAACAAAGAAAGGTTAAAGCAGACTTTCTGTGAAATAGATGGGCGACTTTTTAATTGTAGAATTTCTAAATTTCTGCTAAACATTCTGAATGATACTAAACATTCACACTATACACACTCCTCCTCTCATCTCGTCTCTTCTCCTCATCTCTCCTCTCCTCTCACATCCTCACCCCTCTTTTCCTCACATCTCATCTCCTCCTTTTCTCTAATCTCGCCCCCTCTCCTTTCCTCACCTTTCTGCTCTTCTCTCCTCCTCTCCTCTCCCCTCTTCCTCTCCTTTCTGCTCTTCTCTCCTCCTCTCCTCTCCTCTCCTCTCTTCCTCCCTCTTCACCCCTCTCCTCTTCTCTCCTCTCCTCTTCACCCCTCTCCTCTTCACCCCTCTCCTCTTCTCTCCTCTCCTCTCTCCTTTCCTCTCCTTTCCTCCCCATCTCTCCTCCCGCCTCCTCTCCTTTCCTCTCCCCTCCTCTTCTCCTCTCCTCTTCTCCCCTCTCTTCTTATCTCCTTTCCTCTCCTTTCCTCTCCTCTTTTCCTTTCCTCTCCCCTTGCCTCCTCCCCACCTCTCCTCTTGCCTCCTCCACTCTACTCTCCTCCACTCTACTCTTGGTGTCACTGAGGCATTCATGGATGAACTGCTTGTTTCTGGAATGCATTGGTTAGTGACACAAGCTAACGTCTCTCTCTCTCTCTCTCTCTCTCTCTCTCTCTCTCTCTCTCTCTCTCTCTCTCTCTCTCTCTCTCTCTCTCTCTCTCTCTCTCTCACACACACTCACACTCACACTCACACTCTCTCACTCTCTCATCTGTGTGTGTTCCAGTGGGTACTCCTTACTACATGTCTCCAGAGAGAATACATGAAAACGGATACAACTTCAAATCTGACATCTGGTCGCTAGGATGCCTTCTGTATGAGGTAAGCTATAGGAATACACGCATGCTGTCACTCTACACACACACACACACACACACACACACACACACACACACACACACACACACACACACACACACACACACACACACACACACACACACACACACACACACACACACACACACACACACACACAGTCACTCACCCAGCGATGACCTGGTACAATCTATATGTTTCATGTAAAGCAGGAGAATCCTTTCAAATGTAAACCAAATTTTCATAGACTCACGATTTTCATTGGGTAATTTTCATTTTGGGTAAACACAATAATCACTATAAAAGTGTCATAGATGTGAAGCACAAAGTGTCATAGAGTGACATTGCGGATCTCTAAATAAATAATAAATCCTGAAGGGACTGCCTTCTATTCTGTTCTCCCTTCCCTTCCTATCCTTGCCTCATTCCCTCCCTTCCTTTCTTCCCTCCTACCCTACCCTTACCTTCCTTGCTTCCCTCCCCTCCTTGCTTCCCTCCTCTCCTTCCCTTCTTCCCTCCCCTCCTTCCTTCCCTCCTCTCCTTGCCTTCTTCCCTCCCCTCCTTGCTTCCCTCCTCTCCTTGCCTCCTTCCCTCCCCTCCTTCCTTCCTTCCCCTCATTGCCTCCTTCCTTCCTCCCCTTCCCTTCCTTCCTCCCCTTCCCTTCTTCCCTCCCCTCCTTCCTTCCTTCCTTCCCCTCATTGCCTCCTTCCTTCCTCCCCTTCCCTTCCTTCCTCCCCTTCCCTTCTTCCCTCCCCTCCTTCCTTCCTTCCTCTCATTGCTTCCTTCCTACCTTCCACTCACCCAGCGATGACCTGGTACAATCTATATGTTTCATGTAAAGCAGAAGAATCCTTTCAAATGTAAACCAAATTTTCATAGACTCACGATTTTCATTGGGTAATTTTCATTTTGGGTAAACACAATAATCACTATAAAAGTGTCATAGATGTGAAGCACAAAGTGTCATAGAGTGACATTGCGGATATCTAAATAAATAATAAATCCTGAAGGGACTGCCTTCTATTCTGTTCTCCCTTCCCTCCCTATCCTTGCCTCATTCCCTCCCTTCCTTCCTTCCTTGCCTTCTTCCCTCCCTCCCCTCTTTCCTTCCTTCCTTACCCTCATTGCCTCCTTCTTTCCTCTCCTTCCCTTCTTCCCTCCCCTCCTTCCTTCCTTCCCTCCTCTCCTTCCCTTCTTCCCTCCCCTCCTTGCTTCCCTCCTCTCCTTGCCTCCTTCCCTCCCCTCCTTCCTTCCTTCCCCTCATTGCCTCCTTCCTTCCTCCCCTTCCTTCCTCCCCTTCCCTTCTTCCTTCCTTCCTTCCTTCCTTCCTTCCTTCCTTCCTTCCTTCCTTCCTTCCTTCCTTCCTTCCTTCCTTCCTTCCTTCCTTCCTTCCTTCCTTCCTTCCTTCCTCTCATTGCTTCCTTCCTACCTTCCACTCCTTCCCTTCTTCCCTCCCCTCCTTCCTTCCTTCCTCTCATTGCTTCCTTCCTACCTTCCTCTCCTTCCCTTCTTCCCTCCCCTCCTTCCTTCCTTCCCTCCCCTCCTTGCTTTATTCCCTCCCCTCCTTGCTTCCCTCCTCTACTTCCCTTCTTCCCTCCCCTCCTTCCTTCCCTCCTCTCCTTGCCTTCTTCCCTCCCCTCCTTGCATCCCTCCTCTCCTTGCCTTCTTCCTTCCTCTCCTTGCCTTCTTCCCTCCCCTCCTTGCTTCCTTCCTCTCCTTGCCTCCTTCCCTCCCCTCCTTGCTTCCCTCCCCTCCTTGCTTCCCTCCCCTCCTTGCTTCCTTCCCTCCCCTCCTTGCTTCCTTCCTCTCCTTGCCTTCTTCCTTCCTCTCCTTGCCTTCTTCCCTCCCTCCCCTCCTTGCTTCCTTCCTCTCCTTGCCTCCTTCCCTCCCCTCCTTGCTTCCCTCCCCTCCTTGCTTCCCTCCCCTCCTTGCTTCCCTCCTCTCCTTGCCTTCTTCCCCCCCCTCCTTCCTTCCCCCCCCTCCTTTCTTCCCTCCCCTCTTTGCCTTCTTCCCTCCTTCCTTGCTTCCCTCCCCTCCTTGCTTCCCTCCTCTCCTTGCCTCCTTCCCTCCTCTCCTGGCTGCGGTGTCCTGGCAGGGCTGACAGAATCAGTGTTGTGTTTCTCTCTGTCTCTGTAACCTCTCTGGACAGCACAACCTGTTGTGTGTTGGGAGGTTAGCGGGTGAATGAGAGTGACGGGCCATGTGTTTTAGATAAGAGAGAGAGAGAGAGAGAGAGAGAGAGAGAGAGAGAGAGACCAAGGAGATCTGCTCTAGACCACACTGACGAGAGAGAGAGAGAGGCCAAGGAGATCTGCTCTAGACCACACTGACGAGAGAGAGAGAGACCACTTTTTCTTTCATAAATCTTTTATTCAACTTCAGACCTGATCATAACCACCACATTCAATTCATTTTATAATTCTAACCATTTAAATGCCAGTGTGTGTGATGGCATCACAAATTATTGTAAAAAAAACAAAAAGTGAAATATTTGCAATATATCAAATGCAAAGTAGATTTTTCTGGGGGGGATTATTACAGTCTAGCATGTGTCAATGATTAGCAACAACACTGATTTTGATGGATTGTTTGTTTTTTATTTGTGTGTGTGAGAGAGAGATAGTTGGTTGTCCTGGTTGTTCCCCACCTAGGTTATCTAACTAGCATACCGCTGCAACTAGAAACACTGGCCTGGCCTGCTTCTAAGTAGGGATGCACGATATTGATTTTTTGACACCGATATCGATAACTTTATGCTCCTCAAGCCGATACCGATAATCGATATTTATTGTATTATAATATATTTTTTTAAATGTATATATATATATATATATATATATATATATATATATATATATATATATATATATATATATATATATATATATATATATTATTTTTTTTATTTATTTATTTTTTATTTTTTTTTATAAGCTCCGACGTCATCGGTACTGCTATCGGTACTCGAGAAATTATGGAGTTTTTTTTTGAGGAATTTAAACGTCGCAAACTAATCTTGTTGGCCGTTGTCTATATCTCTCCTGCCTCTGTGTCTCTGCCTGCGCGGGGAGCGGGCTGTGCTGTGCTCTCTTCCCCTCCCACACACACACACACACTCACTCACACACACACACACACACATCACACACACACACACACACACACACACACACACACACACGCGGGTGCTGCGCTGCCGAGTACAGACAGCTCTGCTCTCATAATGGCGGACAGAACGAAACGTTCAAAAGTCTATTTTACTAAAGTCGATGCTGACAACGCTCGTTGCCACAAGTGCAACAAGACATTTGCCAGTAATGTATAAGCGCTGGTACTTGTCAATGTGGCTGGCGGGGAGATAACGTTAGCTCCGAGTAGAGTAATGGCTGACAATCCGGAGGTAAATAAACGAACGAGAGCTTCTGATTGGTGGTAAGAAGAAGAGGTGGGTGCAAGCGGTGGGACGTAATTGGCAGATCGACTGTCTGTCTCCGAATGTAACGTGACTACGTCACAGCCAAGAAAGGGAGCGCTGGATTTGTGAAAAACTCCCTGTTCCTAAACCACACTGTGGCAATTCCAGGTGTAGGGGTGGCAGAATAAACAACACACAGACAGGTTGCAGTTCCCAAAATCATACTCTTTATTTTCTTAGTCAAATAATAACGGTTTGCTGTCGGCCGGGCGGCGTCTCCGCTCTGTGGCCTTTTGCCTTGCGCTGCTACGGGGGACTGAGAGGAGGCTCCTCGGCTCCATTAAGTCCCCCCTCTCCAACAGGCGCACCGCGCCGTGATTCGCTAATCAGGTAATCACTCTGATGGGTATTTAGTGACAGGTGCGTCCGGAAGCGGACGCCCAAACATGGGCAGCGCCCAGCCATTGGGTCGCCACATAGCGCCCATCAATCACCAAGCCCAGGGGTGGCTTGGGGTTGCCACAGTACCCCCCCTCCAGCTCCGACCGTCGGGGAAGAGCGTCCGACGCCCAACAGGCATCCTTCCTGGAGAGGGCGTCTGCGTTGCCATGCGCCACCCCTGACCTGTGAATGACAGAAAAGTTAAATGACTGTAACTCCAGAAACCATCGAGTCACCCTGGCATTGGTCCCCTTTGTCTTGGCCATCCAGACTAGGGGGGCGTGATCCGTCACCAGCGTGAAACGCCTCCCCAGCAGATAATAGCGGAGCGTCTCCAGTGCCCACTTAATTGCCAGACCTTCGCGCTCCACCGCAGAATAGTTGCGCTCGTGTGGCAGCAGCTTCCTGCTCACATATAAAATCGGATGTTCCTCACCCTCCAGTTGCTGGGAGAGGACCGCTCCCAGTCCCACCTCTGATGCGTCTGTTTGTACCGTCATCTCCTTGTCGAAGTTCGGGGAGATCAGCACCGGTCCCGAACAGAGGGCAGTCTTGAGGTCCTCGAACGCCGCCTCCGCCTCCGGTGTCCACTTCACCGTGAACGGCCGCCGCGCCTGGGTCAGATCTGTGAGGGGAGCAGCGCGAGCAGCAAAGTTAGGGATAAACCTCCTATAATAGCTCGCTAGCCCATTAAATGTCCTGACCTGCTTCTTGGTTAAAGGGCGAGGCCACTCCCTTATTGCATCAATCTTCCTCTTCTGCGGTTTCACATTGCCCCGGCCTATTGTGAACCCCAGGTACTCTGCCTCTTCTAATCCCAGCCTGCATTTCTTTGGGTTGGCGGTGAGACCCGCCTCCCGGAGGGCCCCCAACACCGCTCTCACCTTTTGGAGGTGGGTGTCCCAATCTGACGAGTGGATGATAATGTCATCGAGATATGCGGCTGCATACTCCCGATGGGGCCGTAGTACTCTGTCCATCAGCCTCTGAAAGGTAGATGGCGCCCCATGCAGGCCAAACGGGAGAACTTTATAATGGAACAGCCCATCTGGGGTGGAGAAAGCCGTCTTCTCCCTTGAGGCGGGGGCCAGAGGGACTTGCCAATAACCCTTCGTTAGGTCTAGTGTCGTGATAAATCTGGCCAGGCCCAGTCTGTCAATGAGCTCATCCACTCTAGGCATGGGATAGGCGTCAAACTTTGAAATTTCATTAAGCTTCCTGAAATCATTACAGAACCTGGTTGTTGAGTCGGGTTTTGGCACTAAAACAATAGGACTGGACCACCCGCTATGAGACTCCTCAATTACTCCCATCTCCAGCATGACCCGCACTTCTCTTCTGACTGCCTCTCTTTTTGCCTCTGGGATACGATAGGGCTTCAGCTTTACCTTGTCTCCCGGGCTGGTAATGATGTGGTGCTGGGCCAATGTGGTGCGGCCCGGCGTGGCCGAGAACACGTCCCGGTTCTGTTGGACCAGCTCCCGAAGCTCCTGCCGTTGGGTCGGGGACAACTGTTCCCCGATGGGAACATCGGCCGCCTCTGCCACCTGCTGCGCAAAAGGGGGAAGAGGGGGGGGCGAGAGCAACACATCCCGGGCATGCCATTTCTTCAACAGGTTAACATGGTATAACTGTCGATGCTTCCTACGGTCGGGCTGGTGGACCTTGTAGTTGACGGGACCCACTTTCTCGATTATGTCGTAGGGTCCCTGCCATTTGGCTAGGAATTTGCACTCTGCTGTCGGTACCAGTACTAGGACTCGGTCCCCCACATTAAACTCCCGTGGCTGTGCGCCCCGGTCATAAATGCGCTTCTGTGCGTCTTGGGCCTGTTGCATGTGTTCTCTCACCACTGGCCAGAGCGCCTTCATCCTGTCTCTCATTACCTGCACATGCTCTATGAGAGACCGGTGGGGCGACGGCTGTTCCTCCCAAATCTCCTTTGCGATGTCCAGGAGACCCCGCGGCTTGCGGGCGTAGAGCAGCTCAAATGGCGAGAAGCCAGTGGAGGCCTGTGGGACCTCACGCACAGAGAACATCAGAAAGGGCAACAACTGATCCCAATTCTTCCCATCCTTCTCCATCACCTTCCTTAGCATGCTTTTCAGGGTCTTGTTAAAGCGCTCGCACAGTCCATCCGTCTGTGGATGGTATATGGAGGTTCGTAGCTGTTCCACTTTCATTAGTTTGCACATTTCTTTCATGACCCGCGACATAAAGCACGAGCCCTGATCCGTGAGAATAGAGTCGGCAATTCCCACCCGACTAAACAAATGAAAGAGCTCCCGTGCCACAATTTTGGCCGTCACCGTGCGTAACGGGATGGCTTCGGGGTAACGGGTAGCATAATCTATGATTACCAGTATATACTGGTGGCCTCGGGACGATTTAACTAGAGGGCCCACTACGTCGAGGGCAATTCTTGAGAATGGGGTCTCAATGATGGGCAGCGGGATCAGAGGACTTTTATATTGTACCTTTGGTGCTGCGCGTTGACACTCTGGGCAGCTCCGGCAATAGTCCTCTACCGCTCTCTTCATGCCCGGCCAATGGAAACGCGCCCTTATGCGCTCCATGGTTTTGTCCACGCCCAGGTGCGCTCCGAGGATATGTGAATGCGCCAGCTGGAGTACAGTGGGAATAAAGAACTTCGGTACCAGCAATAGATCCCTAACCTCATCATTCTTTTTTACAACTTGGTACAGCAATTGTCTTTTTATTGCAAAGTGAGGATATGGCAGGTTACTCACCCCCTCCACGGGATTTCCATCTATGGTCTTGATATTCGCCCGGGCCTGCGTTAGGTTTGGGTCTTCCAGCTGGGCCGTTCCGAACTGACCCGCCAGGTCCCTCCCCACCTCGTCCGCCTGGGGGAACTCCGCAAAGGGGTCCTCGTCACTGTTATCCGTCTCGGGGCCCGCTTGGGGCGCTGGCGCGTCGTCACCCACACCTGATGCCGTCTCTGTCTCACTCCCCGGTATATCCAGGGGTTCCGGCGCGTCGTCACCTACATCTGAGGCCGTCTCAGTCTCACTCCCCGTTACGTTCAGAGCACACACCTTCGGCTGACGTAACCCTTTCTTCTTCCTCGGTTTACCCGTAGAGGGTGGGGTGCGCGGGGAGATGACGGCTGAGCACAGCTGGCGATACAGGGGGCAGTCTCGACCAATCAGCAGCGCTACCGGCAGGTTAGGTATGACGCCGGCTGTCATCGAGCAGACCCCCTTGGTGGTTGTCAGGGTGATCGGCGCTGTAGGATACAACTTTGTGTCCCCGTGCACACAGGACACTGACACTTGCGGAGCCTCTGCGTCGCAGTGTGCCAAATGGGGCTGAACCAGCGTTATGGCACTACCCGAGTCCAGGAGCGCTACGGCATCTTTGTCGTTGACGCGCACGGGTAAAAGTGTCGCCGATGTTTCCTTATGGGCCCAACAGGCTGCGCCATAGTTGCACGTCTTTCCGCGGGGGTCTGAAGCTGCCGCCGATGGCATGGACACATCCCGGCCTGGGCAGTTCCACGAGAGATGCCCGGGCTCGCCGCAGTCGTAGCAGCGTCTTTGGTCCTGGTCGAACAGCGGTCTTCTTCGGGGTAGTTCGGGCTCACCTGCGTTCCCTACCCGGCCCCTTGGGCTGGGCTCGTCGGGACCCCTCCTTGTTCGCGGCCTCTCTGGCTTTTCCCCTCGCCCCCCTTTGAGTAACTCCCGCATTACCTGGTGGGCCTCCACAATATTCACCAGCTGCTCCACGGAGCGGGGGTCCGCTTGACTCGCCTGCTTCTTCGAGTCATAGGGGAGGGCTCTGACAAAGCGGTCCATAACAATCCGTTCCAAAACCGTGGGCCCTCCGGGGTCAGTCATTAGCCAGGCTCGGCTTGTGCGGACCAGGTCGTGCATCTGGGAGCGCGGGGAGGCCTGTGCATCATACACCCAGTCATGGAACCGCTGCGCGCGGGACTGCAGACTATGGCCGTACCGGGACAGAATTTCCTGCTTTAGCCGAGTGTAGTTCCCGGCTTGCTCCGGTGGCAGGTCCTGGTAGGCCTTTTGTGCATTACCCGACAGGAAGGGGGCCAGCAGTCCCCCCCAGTCGTCTTCGGGCCAGCCCTCCCCGCCGGCGGTGCGCTCAAACGCCAGGAGATAGGCTTCTATATCCTCCTGCTCCGTCAGCTTGGGGATGAAGCGCCCGGGGTTAGGCCGCGTCCCGGCGGCCCCTTCCTCCTGCCGGTGAGCGGCCATCCGCTGGAGCTCCGCGTGGATCATCCCCGTCTGTTTCCTCTGTTCGTGCAGGGCCTCTTCGTGCCGGGTCTGTTGTTCCATGCTCGCCTGTACAAGCTGCTGCACCAGCGCGTCCATGCTTTTTCCGTTATTAAATTTATATATATATATATATATATATTTTTTTTTAATTTCTTTTATTCTATTCTGATAAAGTCTATTGTTGTTTATTCTGCACCCCTGATTGCCAGTAGACTATGCCCGCATTCTCCACCACTGTGGCAATTCCAGGTGTAGGGGTGGCAGAATAAACAACACACAGACAGGTTGCAGTTCCCAAAATCATACTCTTTATTTTCTTAGTAAAATAATAACGGTTTGCTGTCGGCCGGGCGGCGTCTCCGCTCTGTGGCCTTTTGCCTTGCGCTGCTACGGGGGACTGAGAGGAGGCTCCTCGGCTCCATTAAGTCCCCCCTCTCCAACAGGCGCACCGCGCCGTGATTCGCTAATCAGGTAATCACTCTGATGGGTATTTAGTGACAGGTGCGTCCGGAAGCGGACGCCCAAACATGGGCAGCGCCCAGCCATTGGGTCGCCACATAGCGCCCATCAATCACCAAGCCCAGGGGTGGCTTGGGGTTGCCACAACACGCTATCAGTTTTACCACAGTACTGGCAAAACGGGAGGAGGCTATAATAAAAATAAGCGCCCTTCATCCAAATCCACCCATACCGGATTTCTTTTAACCAAAAAATGAATTATATGTTATCGGAGCTATCAATAACGTTATCGGGTTTATCGGGATGACGTCATAATTGCTGATATCGGCCCGATAATTATCGGCCCGATAATTATCGGCCCGATAATTATCGTGCATCCCTACTTCTAAGTTCAGTGGCCTGACAATACATTCTGGAAATCATCTCGCAATCCTCCAGAAAGCCCAGTCTCCCCTCCACATCACTGATCCTTGTCACGAGTGATGACAGTTTCCCTTCCATCAACACCGTAGCTTTGCGAATTTTCCCTAGGCGTTTCATATCATTAGATATTTGTTTCAGGATTATGAAAATATTCGCTATGTCCTCCGCTAAAACCCTGTCGAATTCGTGCCTTCTTGTATTTAATTTTTTTTATTATTTTTTAAACAAACACATAAACAAACATGACAACATAAAATTAGATATACAAGCATTAATTAACAGTGCACATCCAATGAAATCACCATTTAAATAAATGTCTTATACAAGATATACACCTAATACCTGCTATCTAATACCCTACACACATATGCTCTCGCTCGCTCGCTCCCCCCCCCCCCCCCGGGCCCCCCCTTGGATAATCCATCCATTATCATTCGCTCCTAACCAGGCACTACAATTATATGCTATCTTTTATTCTTTCCACCACTTCTAACCACATTGTAATTTTGGATTCACTGAGACCCAAAATTCTTGCTGTAGATATTTCTAGATAAATCACATCGAGATATGTAAGAATCCAGACCTTCCGGCACATTTTTTCCGGTTGAAACCATCGTGATGCTATCAGCTTTTTAGCTGCTGTGATACCAGATAAAACCAATCTCTTTAGCTGTATAGGTACTGCACACTCAAAAACATCATTCAACAGTAATACAGAGGGGTGTACAGGTATATTCAGAGTTAAGAGATTTGATAATTGCTGGGTCACTTCTTTCCAGAATATCTTAACTGGTGGGCAGTCCCAGTACATGTGCATAAATGTACAGTACCCTCGTCCCCATTTGTACATAAGGAGCATTTGGAGTCTTGTTTAAGACCCATTCTGTTCAGTCTTAAGATTGATTTGTTGATGGTCCGGGTTCTGTGATGCAAGTCGAACATTTGCCCAGGCTTCTTGCCAATCAAAATCTATTTCCAGGTCTGGTATATCCCTCCTCCAGACTGAGTCTAGGTGGAGGATTTCATACGAGGACGTTAGTAATTGATGATAAAAATCTGATACAAAACCTCTCGATGTCTCTCTTTCATAGAAGACTTTTTGGTATCTGTGGTGTACAATTGGTATCCTTAATGGGACACCGTGAGCCTTCAAACATAACAATAACTGTGCGTAAAAGTAATATGTGGAACTGGTGAGATACATTTTTTTGTGTATTTCCTCATAACTACAAAAACCCTGTTTGTTGAAAACATCTCCTAATGTGTGTATGCCCTGCTTTTCCCATCTAGGGAATCTTATAGGTCATTTTCCAATCAGGAGTGCATTGTTATTGAATAAGGGAGTATGATTATGCCATTTATGTGGATTAGAATATTTTTTTTGTGTTTCACGCCATATCCGGATCGCATGAGTAATAATGGGGCCAAATTTCAGTTCGCATTGCTTAATTGATAATTTGGTGTATACTATGTCCTGCAGTCTATGTGGTGCTACTATATTTACTTCTAAATTTCTCCAGGATACTGATGCTTGGGGATCAAACCAGGTTGTCAGTGGTCTTAAAGTGTACGCCTTAAAATAGTGGAAAAAATCTGGAAATGCCATACCTCCGTCGGCTTTGTTTCTCTGTGCGGTGGATCTTTTTATACGTGGTGGTTTGTTATTCCAAATAAATGTGTATGCGGAAGAGTGTAATTTTTTCCAGTAACCATCTGGAGGGGGTAACGGTAGCATTGAGCTGAGTTGAAGTTGATTATAGGTAGGACGTCCATCTTAACTATTGATACCCGTGCCTGTACTGAGTTTTTAAGTTTTGACCACCTGTCAAAGTCGTATTTGATTTTATTTTGGATTTTTATGTAATTGTGCTTCACCGTTTGTCTTATGGTAGGGAATACTTCAACTCCCAAACATCTAAAGTGTTTAACCATTGGTATCTCTTCTGGAAGGAGTATATTCTTTTTGCAGGGGCGTTAAGTGGAAGGAAAGCCGACTTCGGCCAATTTATCTTAAATCCCGATAGATTGCCAAAGTCATCAATCAACTTGAGAAGATGAGGCATGTTGTGTGCCCTTGATTACGATTGGTTCTATGGATTGGGATTGTCTTATATATTGTGCTAAAGGCTCTAATGATAAATCGAATAGTCCGGGACTAAGAGGGCAACCCTGTCTAGAAGAGCGTGATACCGGAAAGATTTCGGAGGTGATTATACCTGTTGTAATCATGGCCGATGGGTCTTTGTATAATACTTTAATCATATCAATGAATCCTTTTCCTAACCCCATCCTTTCTAATACTGCCCATAGATACGACCATTCCAACCTATCAAAAGCTTTCATTGCATCCAGGGACAGCATCGCCTTAGGTGTGGTGTCGTCCTTGCTGGCATCTAGTACGTGTAGTAATCGTCTTATGTTATCAGTGATCAAGCTGCCTCTTATGAAGCCAGTTTGATCCGGATGAACTAAAGACGTCATATGCTTTTGAAGTCTGATGGCTAATACCTTAGAGTACAGTTTGATATATCGGTTCCGAGGAGGCTTACTGTAAGGGTCTATAACTACCGCACTCGGTGGGGTCTTTGTCTTTTTTAAGGAGGACTGTTATGAGTGCAATATTGTCGTTCTTATGGAAGTTCCCCTCCTTGACTGAGTATAAAATCATATTAACACTTTAATCGCCATGGGTTAAATTCATAATTTACCATCCCTCGCCAGCTCTATTTGTCTATGGAGAAGTTCCCCTTCTTTGCAGGGCTATAACTTTTTAAATTCTATTGCTAAATTACCATTATTATGGCCCATTCAATGTCCTATATGTATTGTTCAGGGTGTAGCAACGTTAAACTTTTTCATTCACATATTCATACTAAAATATGGTCTAAAGTATAAGTATGTTTTTATCGTTTTCTGCAGCTTTCTTCAGAACGTGATTTATAGCCCTAAATGCATTATATTGATGATCAAATACAGTTTGGTAGGAATCTGTGCAAGATAAAAAGTTTCAACTGGACGTGGTTCTAGAAGTTTCTACGCATCATCTAATGATGACCGGATGGGCGGGGGATCGTTTATAATTCCGTGGGCAGCGTTAGATGATTCATCCAGAGTGGGTCATATGTTCATCAGATCAGTTACTATAGAATACGTTAGAAAATAACGCTGAATCTTACCGTGGCTTCCTCGCGCCGCTGGCAGATGAGCGTGGAACAGATTTTTTTCTATTATGGGATGTAGAAATGCCTGATCCATTTCCAGGTTGTATAATAGTATATACGTCCAAATAACGTTGTTTATTGAGTTAGGGCGAGCAATCTATTATCCAGTGTTTCAAGATGGAGTCGCAGGAGCTATAGCGAGTGGCCGGAACACATATGGATGAGCACTACCGGTTCAAAGGTTAATATCCGGTTGGCGATCTGCCGATCGGCCACCAGATGGCGCTCTTGAACCGCTAGAGAGTTGAGAGGAGATCAGCAGTGTGTCTCAGGGCTCCGGAAAGGAAATATGATTTCGATGACAGATTTTTTAAATATTGACATCGAAGACGAGTTACGGCGTCTTCGGCAGAATGAGCATGGCTCGGAATGACGTGAAAACTCGTCCGCGGCGATCATAGTGTTAAGTAATAGGGGTCCAATTATGTCCCAACATGAGAGGTACATTTCTGGTGGGATACCGTCTCTACCAGGAGCCCTACCACTTTGCATTTCGGATATGGCCTTCCTGAGTTCCTCTAGTGTGATAGGTGTTTCTAACTGTTTAGCGTCATCCTCTGAAAGTTTGGGGAGGTTAATTTGATTAAGATATGTGTCCATTTTGTTTTGATCGAAGGTCGTTTCTGATTTATACAAGTTGGAGTAGAACTCTTTGAATGTCGCGTTTATTTTTTTACTGAATGCCAAATGACGGTAGGTCTGAAAAACGTAGGTAGATTCTCCCAACTCACAGTCAGTCCCACGTTCCCGCCTCCTTGCGAGGAAAACAACCCTTATATTACAGACCAACAAAAATGGAATTAACCCCTTAGAACACTGCCTTCCTTCACCGGCCCGTTTGTTTTTCATTCCCTATAGATAAAACCCATCTCCGCTCTGCTCATATTATTGCAGCTGGCTTCTCTGTCGCTACTTATTTACGGATGCACTATCTGTTCGTTTTTATTTGGCTTAAAAGATCAAAACAACCGTGTGTGCACAATGAACTCACATCTTTCTCCGGAGCGCTGTTTCTCCTACAGCGCTGGTTCGCCTCCTGACCGCTCGACTCGGCTCTCTCTCCCAGGGCTGGCCGGCCTTGCTCGATCATGATTCTCCCACACACGATGACTGTTGTTTTTCCGTTGTTCTTATCTCTTGCAAATCCGGGTCACGGCACCAACTGTTAGATCCTGATCAATCTGGCCAGTATCACGTCTTCTTGTGTTATCCTCTCTCCATCCAATTTTTCTGCGTTGTGTAATTTTAATGGTCCTGACGTCTCAGATACTGGCTGAATATAATCCTTATCTCTCCCCGTTAGTACGATCCGCAAACCATAATAATTCTCCACCTTCATAAGAATTCGACACTTTGACAACGTGAAATACCTTACAAGGAGAAGCGTGGTTTATTTGATAAACAGGAGCCTCAGCTCAGATGTTAACAGATGGTATTGTCCTTGAAAAGTCTATTCTAGGGGAGCTCCAGTAGCTCACCGCGTACCTCGGACGCTATTTCGGCGTCGGGGACAACCGTGCGCGTCACGGATCTGGGGTACACGAGTTCGACTCCCGGACTCGCCGTATTTTCTCAGAGTGTCTTTCCCCCGATCTATACCCCATTCAACCTGTTTCTGTCGGTCATGCTTGACCAGAAAAAGCGATAAACGCTAAAAGAACCAGCTGACTGGTCAAAGTTTAAAAAAGAAAAGTCTATTCTAATGATCTTTCGTGTGTTCAGTCTATTGTCCCTCTGCTATTCAGTCCAATAGTGGTCAGGCCTGGTCGTCAGCCAAGACCATCCTCGTGGTAGCCGAAGCTAATGATGATGTGGCATCCTTCCTCCCCCCCCCCCCCCCTCTGTAATAAGAGGAGAGAGTCTCTTGGTCTCTTCCTTCCTGTGGGATTTGTTTCTTTTGGTCTGCCTCACACCCGGAAACACTGTTCAACTTATAGATCTTCGTCATAGCAACGATAGCCCCCGCCCCTCTCCTGGTCGTCATGCGACGCTGTCATAACAACTGCTAATAACCTTTCACACATTTCAAAACGTTTCTCTCTGTCAAAACCTCCATCGCGCTCTGCCTCTGTGCCCTGCGCTGCTCCGTTATCTTTGTTATGTGTAACTGAGGGGTACAATTCCCTGACTGTATTGTTAGATATGATATTTAATACCACTACCTCATGTACTTTAACTTCTGGCCACCCAGTACAAGATATAAGTATGATGAACACTTTCCCACCTGATGAAACGAACCAACACAAATGTACCAAATCGAATATTTAATACAGCAAAAGGTGTATACAACATTCACTTAATTACATTTATGATTTGAAATATTGAATATGCACTTTTATGGCAAATGAGTATTCGTAGGTAAATCAACATTGAATGTCCAATCTCTGGTTGCGCAGGGAGTAAGTATACAACCTGGAATATTTAGGAAACGATAGCGATGGTACTTAAATGATTATAGCTGGATACACTAAGGGGGGGGGGGGGGTCCCGCTGGTTGTAAGACAGTAGGAGGGGGGGGTTAGAGAAGCCGCTGGCGGTATCCCATCTGGCCGACGGTGTCTTGGGAGAATCCAAAGTCTTGGACACGGTGCCCACAGAACCTCGGGCCGCAGACGAATACAGCTGGACCCTCTGTGGAACGGTATCTGCCGGTCCACAACGGAGAGACGTGGTGCGACCTCACGTGTAGAGAGCCGCCTCACCTGGAGTCCTCTCCGGGGGGTAATTCCAACACTCAGCAGTGTTGGCCTTTATCCATGGAATAATCAAAGCACACAAAGCATAATCCAAGAGCCGTGGAAGGCTCGCCGTCGTCTGGGTAGAGTAATCCAATATACAGGTCCAGTCGCTCTTGACCCGGAGCTCCTCGGATGCAATCACCACTAGGGGTCTGACCAGCCTGGTTAAGCGTCCAGATAACGTCAGGAACGATGGGGGTGCTGATAACTGTAGAACTCTAACCGAACGATGCACCATACATAAATAGACTATTATTAGCTTAATAGAATACGTCCAACTCGACGGTATGGTGCCAAACTATGACCATTCAACTATTAATCTACACGATATCTCAATGCCTATTCTGGGCCAAGTAGGCCTTACTACACCGCACGTGCGTCGTGGGGAGGCTTTTGCGTCTGTCACTCTGTTGGAGGGTAAAGAACTGGACTAAAAGAAAGTTCTACTTTACGAGCGCCATATATATATGCGCTATGAACAAATAGTACCATTCGTATTTCGCCCGGCATATTACTGCGCGGAACCGGGGGTTGCCTCGACATGTTAGGCGGCACGATTGAACTTGGACCTAGGGGTATGGCAACCTGGCGCCAGGTTCTCGTCCAATGGTAGAATGAAACTATTATGGGCTGTTTAGTAGAAACGGGGATATTCAATGCATATTGTACAAGGAATATACAGGGGATATCAAACGATATACAAATACAATTAAATATATATATATAAATAAATATACATATTCGGTTTAATCTGATCCTTCACAACATTATGTTTTAGATCGGAATTCAAAACAAACACCCTCCTAACGCGGCCTGTGCCTGTGAAACCACTGGTTCACCACCGTCAATATCATCCCGTGATGATAATGATATTACCCTCTTAAAGCGTCTCTTTATATCAGTCTATAAACCAAATATACATAGAAAAAACACCGTTTTCTCTCAACCTCTTTGTAAGGGACACGTAGGGAAATGGCCTCCCTGCATAAATCCTCGTAGAAAGACACTGGTTTGTCATTATATTTCAGTCTCACCCATTGATTGCGTGCCTCTCTGATGATCGCGTCTCTTATTTCTGTTTTGCCCAGAGTAGCAATGATAACCCTCGTCTTGTTGCCTTTGGGGTCCCGTGTACCGATTCTATAACAATGGTCCACTAACGGCACTGTGGAGAGGATCTGATTACCTAGAATTCCAGCTAACACTGTTGGAAATGTGTCGTCTGTGCAATTGACTGATTCATCCAATCCCACAATACGGACGTTATATCTACGGTAGTGACGTTCGGTCTCGAGCCGCCTCTCCATTGCTTCCTCTTCGATGTCTTGTATTTTCTTCCGAAGCGCTTTGTCCACCTGTTGTATCTCCGCCGCTATCTCCGTGAATCCATCGTGAACAGTCTTCTTGTTCTCCTCGACTTTCAATGTGATTCAAGCACAGTGTTCTCCACTGCAGTAATACGCCCGGCCTGATCTGCGGCCGCTATTTTAACCTCTTCGAATTTAGCATCGATGTGTAATTTGAAGTCGTCCATCCGCTCCTTTATCAGGATAGTCAGAGACCTGAAATTGGGTGGTGTATCCTCCCTGCCTGTATCAGTTGAGGTTGTAGGAGCGTTGGGATTCACTGCAGAGTTGTCGGATATTTTCTTCTCAAATTCCACTGCTTTCTCTCTCACGGAGTTCGTCCCCGCCGGTACCGTTATATTGTCGTCTGCTGTCACCCTCTCGGGGCAAGTCGTCATCGGGACCGTTATATTATCAGCTACTGTCTCCCCAACGGGGCAAGTCAACATCGGTGTTCTTGTATTGGAGGCTGCTGTATCCCTCGATGAGCGTGTCACAGCTTGCTCCGTTGTACTGTCTCCTCTGTGTTTCTTTCCAGTCTCTTTCTTTTCCTTAGGTCCCATGTTGAATCTTTATTTCTTTTGATATAGTTAGTAGAAGGTCTTATTTAATATATACGATGAGGTTTAAACTCATTAGTGTTGTGCAAATAAGGTTTTTAAGCCAAATTAACGTTGACGGGAGCAGAGCTTTGACCAAACGTGTCTGCTACATGTTGTTCTCAAACCGGAAGTCGAATTCGTGCCTTCTTACATTTACATTTAGTCATTTAGCTGACACTTTTATCTAAAGCGACTTACAAGTTTTGTACAACAAGACAGCAGGAAGGGTACAACTCTATCAGCTGAGTAACAATGTTCATCAAAGTGTTGAGTGATAATAGTGTGGGTTACTATATTAGGACAAGTAAGGTTAGTTAGGGTTAGAGTTTTTATTATATATATTTTTTCATTTAATTTCAGATAATGATTGAAGAAGGGGTCCTACTAATCACCCCAAAGTACCAGAAAATACCAGAAAATACCCCAAAATACCCCAAAGTATACCCCAAAATACCAGAAACTACCCCAAAATACCCCAAAGTATACCCCATAATACCAGAAACTACCCCAAAATACCAGAAAATACCAGAAAATACCAGAAACTACCCCAAAATACCCCAAAGTATACCCCAAAATACCAGAAACTACCCCAAAATACCCCAAAATACCAGAAAATACCAGAAAATACCAGAAACTACCCCAAAATACCCCAAAGTATACCCCAAAATACCAGAAACTACCCCAAAATACCCCAAAGTATACCCCAAAATACCAGAAACTACCCCAAAATACCCCAAAGTATACCCCAAAATACCAGAAACTACCCCAAAATACCCCAAAGTATACCCCAAAATACCAGAAACTACCCCAAAATACCAGAAAATACCAGACACTACCCCAAAATACCCCAAAGTATACCCCAAAATACCAGAAACTACCCTAAAATACCCCAAAGTATACCCCAAAGTACCAGAAAATACCAGAAAATACCCCAAAATACCCCAAAGTACCCCAAATAGTGTGTAATAGTGTAATAGTGTAATAGTAGTAATAGTGTGTAATAGTGTAATAGTGTGTAATAGTGTAATAGTGTAATAGTGTGATAGTGTGTAATAGTGTAATAGTGTGTAATAGTGTGTAATAGTGTAATAGTGTGTAATAGTGTAATAGTGTGTAATAGTGTAATAGTGTAATAGTGTGTAATAGTGTGTAAAAGTGTAATAGTGTGCTAGTGTAATAGTGTGTAATAGTGTAATAGTGTGTAATAGTGTGTAAAAGTGTAATAGTGTGCTAGTGTAATAGTGTAATAGTGTGTAATAGTGTGTAATAGTGTAATAGTGTAATAGTGTGTAATAGTGTAATAGTGTAATAGTGTGTAATAGTGTGTAATAGTGTAATAGTGTGTAATAGTGTAATAGTGTAATAGTGTGTAATATTGTAATAGTGTGTAATAGTGTAATAGTGTGTAATAGTGTAATAGTGTAATAGTGTGTAATAGTGTAATAGTGTGTAATAGTGTAATAGTGTAATAGTGTGTAATAGTGTAATAGTGTAATAGTGTGTAATAGTGTAATAGTGTGTAATAGTGTAATAGTGTGTAATAGTGTAATAGTGTAATAGTGTGTAATAGTGTAATAGTGTGAAATAGTGTAATAGTGTGTAATAGTGTGTAATAGTGTGTAATAGTGTGTAATAGTGTAATAGTGTGTAATAGTGTGTAATAGTGTGCTAGTGTAATAGTGTAATAGTGAGTAATAGTGTGTAATAGTGTGTAATAGTGTAATAGTGTGTAATAGTGTAATAGTGTAATAGTGTGTAATAGTGTAATAGTGTGTAATAGTGTAATAGTGTGTAATAGTGTAATAGTGTAATAGTGTGTAATAGTGTAATAGTGTGTAATAGTGTAATAGTGTGTAATAGTGTAATAGTGTGTAATAGTGTAATAGTGTAATTTTGTGTAATAGTGTGTAATAGTGTAATAGTGTAATAGTGTGTAATAGTGTAATAGTGTAATAGTGTGTAATAGTGTAATAGTGTAATAGTGTGTAATAGTGTAATAGTGTGTAATATTGTGTAATAGTGTAATAGTGTGCTAGTGTAATAGTGTGTAATAGTGTAATAGTGTGATAGTGTAATAGTGTGTAATAGTGTAATAGTGTAATAGTGTGTAATAGTGTAATAGTGTGTAATAGTGTAATAGTGTAATAGTGTGTAATAGTGTAATAGTGTAATAGTGTGTAATAGTGTGCATGTGTGTGTGTGTGCGTGTGTGTGTGTGTGTGTGTGTGTGTGGGTGTGCGCGCATGTGCGTGTGTGTGTGTGTCTCCACATTATGGCTGTAGTTACTGAGGCACTCTGTACTCTGGCTGCATCCAGGAAGGGATTAACGCAGTAAAGGTTTAGTGAGACAAAGAGTGAGACATAAAAAACGTAGAGGGCTCAGGAGGTAGAGCCGAGCGCTCATCTGGTTAATCAGAAGATTCCCGGTTCGATTCCGGCTCCTCCCGGCGGCTTGTCCGAGTGTCCTTGAGCAAGACACTTAAGCCCTGCTCCTCCCGGTGAGCAGATTGGCACTTGGCATGGTCGCCTCCGCCGTCGGTGTGTGAGTGAATGAATGTGAGGCATAAATTGTAAAGCGCTTTGGATAAAAGAGCTATATAAATAGCTCCTTCTCCCCCTCTTCTCCCTCTCTCTCTCTCTCTATCCATCTTTCTCTCTGCCTCCCTCCCTCTCTCTCCCTTCTTCTCTCTCTTCCTCTCTCTCCCCCTTCTCTCTCTCCATCTCCCTCTATCCCCTTCTCTCTCTCCATCTCCCTCTCTCCCCCTTCTCTCTCTCTCCATCTCCCCCCTCTCTCTCTCTCTCTATCCATCTTTCTCTCTCCCTCCCTCCCTCTCTCTCCCTTCTTCTCTCTCTCTCTCCCCGTTCTCTCTCTCCCCCTTCTCTCTCTCCATCTCCCTCTATCCCCCTTCTCTCTTTCCATCTCCCTCTATCCCCCTTCTCTCTCTCTCCATCTCCCCCCTCTCTCTCTCTCTCTCTCCATCTCCCTCTATCCCCCTTCTCTCTCTCCATCTCCCCTCTCTCTCTCTCTCTCTCTCTCTCTCTCTCTCTCTCTCTCTCTCTCTCTCTCTCTCTCTCTCTCTCTCTCTCTCTCTCTCTCTCCTCCCCCCTCTCTCTCACCCCCTGGTTGGTTTCCCTTGTTCCACAGCTCCTCCATCAAGATGCCATACAAGTTGGAATCCATCTTGAGTGCTAGAGACCCAGACACACACACACACGTACACACACACACACACACACACACACACACATGCACACGCACACGCGCACACACACACACACACGCACACACACACATGCACACTATTACACACTATTACACTATTACACACTATTACACTATTACACTATTACACACTATTACACTATCACACTATTACACTATTACACACTATTACACTATTACACTAGCACACTATTACACTATTACACACTATTACACACTATTACACTATTACACACCATTACACTATTACACTATTACACACTATTACACTATTACACACTATTACACTATTACACACTATTACACTATTACACTATTACACACTATTACACTATTACACTATTACACACTATTACACATTATTACACTATTACACTAGCACACTATTACACTTTTACACACTATTACACTATTACACACTATTACACTATTACACTATCACACTATTACACTTTTACACACTATTACACACTATTACACTATTACACACTATTACACACTATTACACTATTACACACTATTACACTATTACACTATTACACACTATTACACTATTACACACTATTACACTATTACACACTATTACACTATTACACACTATCACACTATTACACTATTACACACTATTACACTATTACACACTATTACTACTATTACCTATTACACTATTACACACTATTACTACTATCACACTATTACACTATTACACACTATTACACTATTACACACTATTACACACTATTACACTATTACACTAGCACACTATTACACTTTTACACACTATTACACACTATTACACTATTACACTATTACACACTATTACACTATTACACTATTACACACTATTACACTATTACACACTATTACACTATTACACACTATCACACTATTACACTATTACACTATTACACACTATTACACTATTACACACTATTACTACTATTACACTATTACACTATTACACACTATTACTACTATCACACTATTACACTATTACACACTATTACACTATTACACTAGCACACTATTACACACTATTACACACTATTACACTATTACACACTATTACTCTATTACACTATTACACACTATTACTACTATTACACTATTACACACTATTACACTATTACACTATTACACACTATTACTACTATTACTCTATTACACTATTACACACTATTACACTATTACACACTATTACTACTATTACACTATTACACTATTACACACTATTACTACTATCACACTATTACACTATTACACACTATTACACTATTACACTAGCACACTATTACACACTATTACACACTATTACACTATTACACTATTACACTATTACACACTATTACACTATTACACTATTACACACTATTACACTATTACACTATTACACACTATTACACTATTACACACTATTACACAAAATTACACACTATTACACTATTACACTATTACACACTATTACACTATTACACACTATTACACTATTACACACTATTACACTATTACACTATTACACACTATTACACACTATTACACTAGCACACTATTACACTTTTACACACTATTACACACTATTACACTATTACACAATATTACACTATTACACTAGCACACTATTACACGTTTACACACTATTACACACTATTACACTATTACACACTATTACACTATTACACTATTACACACTATTACACTATTACACACTATTACACTATTACACTATTACACACTATTACACTATTACACACTATTACACTATTACACACTATTACAATATTACACACTTTCACACTATTACACTATTACACACTATTACACTATTACACACTATTACTACTATTACACTATTACACTATTACACACTATTTGGGGTACTTTGGGGTATTTTGGGGTATTTTCTGGTATTTTCTGGTACTTTGGGGTATACTTTGGGGTATTTTGGGGTATTTTCTGGTACTTTGGGGTATACTTTGGGGTATTTTGGGGTACTTCGGGGTATTTTGGGGTATTTTCTGGTATTTTCTGGTACTTTGGGGTATACTTTGGGGTATTTTAGGGTATTTTGGGGTAGTTTCTGGTATTTTGGGGTATACTTTGGGGTATTTTGGGGTAGTTTCTGGTATTTTCTGGTATTTTGTGGTATTTTGGGGTAGTTTCTGGTATTTTGGGGTATACTTTGGGGTAGTTTCTGGTATTTTCTGGTATTTTCTGGTATTTTGGGGTATTTTGGGGTAGTTTCTGGTATTTTGGGGTATACTTTGGGGTATTTTGGGGTAGTTTCTGGTATTTTCTGGTATTTTCTGGTATTTTGGCGTATTTTGGGGTAGTTTCTGGTATTTTTGGGTATACTTTGGGGTATTTTGGGGTAGTTTCTGGTATTTTCTGGTATTTTCTGGTACTTTGGGGTGATTAGTAGGACCCTGAAGAAGTGCCTCTTTAGTCGACGGCGAAAGGTTGGACGGGTTTCGGCTGTCCTAACTGTGGTGGGAAGTTCGTTCCACCATTGTGGGGCAAGGACTGAGAATAGGCGACTTCTCTTTGATGACCCTCCCGGAGCTCGGATAGGAGTAGGTCTGAGGCGGCCAGAAGATGCAGAGCGGAGGGGTCTTGAGGGTGTGTAGTTAGAGACCATTGACCGGAGGTAGGCGGGAGCCGTTCCCTTCGCCGCACGATATACCAGGTCGAGGGCCTTGAAGCGGATTCGTGCGGCCATGGGGAGCCAGTGCAGGTCCCTGAGAAGTGGGGTGACATGGGCTGACTTTGGTAGGTTTGAGATCAGGCGGGCCGCTGCGTTCTGAATGAGTTGAAGAGGCTTGGTGGCAGTGGTCGGAAGGCCAGCAAGCAGTGCGTTGCAGTAGTCGAGGCGGGAGATGACTGTTGATTGGACAAGGAGTTGGGTGGCTTTTTGTGTCAGGAAGGGGCGGATCCTTCTGACGTTGCTCAGGAGGAATCTGCAGGTTCTGGTTGTCACTGCGATGTGAACGGAGAAGTTCAACTGGTAGTCAAGGACAACACCAAGGTTGTTGGCGGTCGGGCACGTGGTCACAGTTGAATTCTCGACTGTGATGGAAAGGTCGGTCAGGGGGGAGGATTTGGCCGGCAGGTGAAGCAATTCTGTTTTGCTTAGGTTCAGTTACCCAGAGATTTAGTGTAGAGGGAGAAGAGAAGGGGTCGGGTGGCCGACAGGGTCCCTCTCCATGACACTTGGTAGGAGCGGTCATTGAGGTATGATGTTAGCCATGTCAGCGCAGAGCCAGCCACTCCCATTCCTTGCTAGGGACACGAGGAGGATCTGATGGTTGACTGTGTCGAAGGCTGCAGATTCCAGGAGAATCAGGACAGAGGAGAGGCCTTTCGCTTTTGCCAAGTGACGTGCCTCTGTGACCGCAATGAGGGCCATTTCTGTGGAGTGACCAATCCTGAATCCTGACTGGTTAGGGTCTAGGAGGTTCTTCTGTCTGAGGAGGAGACTGATCATCGCCATTTTGGTCTTGGTCAACGTTAGCATCCGCCGAACGTATTCGTAGACCTCCCTTTTTAGTGGTATTCTGAGGCGGAATTTTCTGTTTGCCTGACATTTTAAATTCCCCAAATGATCGCCACTCTATGACGAATGTATTATGTCTACTTGCCGACTCCGGATACGACTTTCTGATAAAAATATAGAGGCCACTGCGAGCAGCTCTCGCTCAGGCAGCCATTCTCTTCACCGCATCACGTGACTCGATTTTACGTCAGAATTGAAGGGGAAGAAGGCTGGGCTATCTGAGCAGCAAAACACTGACCTAGAAAGGACTGCAAATGAATGTGAGTCAAAACTGAAGGTCAAAAGTCTGATTTACTCATTGAGCGCCAAAATAGTTTTTCAAAGCCAGCGTTTGAGTGCCAAAAACGAGATTCATTTTTATTTTTTTTGCACGGACCTTGGTGTGTTTTCCTGGGACCTCTGAGTAAGTTAGAATTGAAATGACGATTGAATCCCGATAGGTGGCAGCTAAGCTGTCCCCGAAGCCTGTTTTTGGGATTCGAACTTCGTCAGGGTTTTTCGTAGAGATGTTCCGATACCATTTTTCCCTTTCCGATCCGATTCCGATACCTAAGCTTTGGGTATCGGCCGATACCGATATTTATCCGATACCAGTGCATACAACAAAAAATAAAAAATTATATATAAAAAATTATATATAAATTTTTTTTCAGATACTGTTATACTGTTTTTAGTAATAACTGGAAAGTAATGGTATTTATTCAACAACAGGTGATTGTATAGATTTGTATTAGTATCATTAATCAATGAGTATGGGCTGCAGCACTGCAGATATACCCTACTCCAATGATCCACACGGACATTAAACGGTGTTGCACTCGCTACTCCGTGGCTCTGCAGATATACCCTATTCAGTCTGTAAGCTAGTGGCAGATAGAACGTTCATGTTGTGATTTTTGATGCAAAATAAATATTCAACATTCTCTTTTGAAACTCCGCCTCAGACTCTTATCCTTTGGCACTTGCTGTACTTTGCTTGCAGGTCTGCAGCCATTATTGCTGGATTATAAATAGCACCAACTTTAGACACGGTAACGTTATCAAGCTAAGCTAACTGACCTAGCTCGTCTTCCCGCATTGACATTTGATAACGTTAGTAATAGTCAGCTAACGCTAGTCAGTAGCTACTTAACTTAAATACAATTCACCGTGGGTGCATTATTGTTGATAGACGGTCACGGACAGTGTTAGGTCCTGGAGAAAGGACAGGCGATCATCTGATTTGATGTAACGTTAAAGCGGATGTTGTTCCAACTAGCTATCTTTCCAGCTAATGCTATCATAACACCAGCAAAACACATCCCGTCCGAGCTCCCCGTCACACCGCACTGTCGGGGACAATGGAATTTAAGAAAGTGTATCTGCTGTTAAAATGACACAGCATCACACTTTAAAACATGTTCATTTTATAATCCTCACTCTCCGCAGGACTCGGCAGGAGATAAATTACATCATGGGATCGGAGGCTAGAATTTACGTGTACTCGCCGATACCGATACCAGCATTTTAGGCAGTATCGGCGGCATTTCCGATACTGGTATCGGTATCGGAACAACTCTAGTTTTTCGAACGAATGTTCGAACCTTCGTTTTTAATTAAAAAAAAGATATAATTTATAAAAAAAATATATATTTTTAATATCCGCAAACTACATCCTCAATTTGAATAAAGTGATTAATCTGATTAAATGAGTCTTTTATTTTTTTATTAAATCAACTTTCCAGACCCAGCCCAGGGAGAAGCCCCACCCCAACTAAATCAATTAAATCAACTTTCTAATGAATATAACTCATCAGTTTTAATACTATAATATTAGTGTAGCCTAATCTTTATCTGCAACTGTGAAGAAAAAACAGAAATTAAATTAAACAGAATAAAAAAAATAAAAAAAAAACTTCTTTATAAAAATTTATAAATTCGAATGTTGATTTAGAATTCAAATGCCAACGTAACGAACGAACGTTCGAACGTTTGGGCTCAGCCTTAACACATTGTCCGCCATGCATTGTACCCATCCTTGGGCCCAGTCTGCCAGTGTTGTAACCCTATGGAGATGTTTACCTTCTTTGCAGGGCTATAACTTTTTAAATATTATAGCTATATCGACATTACTATGGCCCATTCAACATCGGGTATCTATTGTTCCGGATGTGGGAACGTTATATTTTTCCATTCATACATTGTCGTGTTAATACCGTCGTGAATCTACGTATGTTTTTAAGGTTTTCTGCAGTAACTGCTAAAACGCAAGTTATAGGCCCCAACGCATATGATAGATTATCGATTGGCGTTTCTTTCCTATACACGCTATATAAAAAATTCAAATGTATATGATCGGTATACATTATGCTTCATCATGCGTGAAGGAAAGGGGGAGGGGTCGTTTATAATTCCTTGATCGTCAGTAGCGTCTTTTTTTTACTATGGGTTGATCAGTTGATCAGATGGATTGCAGCTAAATAAATAAACAATCGGGCTGAAAATAACGTTAGATTCCTCTTACCGTTCACCGATGAGACTGGAGGAAAAATATTCTCCTTTTGTGTTGACTTTTGTCCAGATTCCAGTTTTTGGGTTCCAGCATAGAGGTAGTAGCTGGAAAACACTGCGGTTCCATAGCCTGAAGTATTATGTAGTACAGTCCAAATTTTATAAAAATCCATTAAAAAATTTGCTTGAGCGAATCAGATTCTCCCTAAAGGGCTCCCTTGAAACATTCCAAGTGACCTGGCAACCATTTCTGCAACACATCCATACCCTGACTATCAATGAAGAGACTTAGAAAGGATAGAGCTTTACACCTCTAACTGCACTTCCTTATTTTTTATTGTTATTTTATTCCTATTTTCTTTTTCTTTCCCAGTAGCATCTATGCTGTATATTTGGATGATTTGCAGATGTGTCTTCAAAAACCTCGGTGTGGGGGGGATGGGGTGGGTATGAGGGAGGGGAAGGGGAAATGAAAGGGGAAGAAAAGAAGAAAAGATGGAAAATGTATAATATTGACGATTGTAAATGTATGTACTACTTTTCCTGCAATAAAGAAATTAATAAAAAAAAGAAAAAACGTATACAATGTGTATTTTATTGCTTATATTATCTGTTTCTATGCTAAGGTTTTTTACCTAAAATTAACTCATTGACCGCCACACTGTTTTCCCATCTCTACTCAATGGCGCCAGCGTTATTGACCATTTTAGCGATGTTTGCGGACCCATCGTGTGTTCTGCATTATAGCTATGGAGACAATAGTATGGCTCATTAGACAGGCATTGTTCATAGTGCAACACTGACTAACCAGTTCATTTCTACATACTGTAGTTTGTACGCTATTCCATGCTAAACATCGCCCCTTTCCAAAATAATCCAGTATTTTTTCATAAATCGCGAGATATGAAGCGTTATATGCATTATGCCCAAATCGTTCGGGTTGCTCGCCTGAAACTCCAAATACTTCCAAATCAAAGGTATATACCAGGGGTCGGCAATTAGGTCCGGCCATGGGCCAAATTTTCCCCAAGCCATTGAATGGCGGGCCAGGACGAAAAACAATGGCTAATTTAATATAATGATAGTGAAAAATGCAGCACCGCGGCGGGTGCATACACATATTATTATTATTATTAATAATAATAATAACTTTATTTGTATAGCACTTTTCATACAGAGGTTGCAGTTCAAAGTGCTTCACAACAGTAAAAAATACAGGCATAAGCGAGCATGAATCACTCGCAAATGGGGGACCCTGATGTAAACAAGACAAACGTTTTTCTCTGGTCTGCATCCTCCATTTGCATATTCAATTGTGTGTATTGAGCCGTACTGTATTGTACCCATTCTGCAATCTGTTAAATAAAGTTTTCATTCATTCATTCATTCATTCATTCATTCATTCATTCATGAACAGCAGATCTGCTGTTGCAGATCACCGCGGCGGGTGCATAAGTAACACATGAACAGCAGGTCAGAATGCATGAAAACACGACTCACCATAACTGGGCTTGTTCAGTCCTCCAAAATCCCTGCTAATGTTTGAAACATGTCAAATATCCACTTGCCGCCCTCCAATTCCAGATTGGCGTTGAATGCAGCTACTTTATCTGCCAACTTGAACACAGTTGTCATCATTGCCTCGTTTGCTATCTTGTCGCCACATATTATGCAGAGAGTACTCGTCAAACTGCTTGATAATAGTTGTCACTGTTGTCTTCGCCGACGGACTCTGCAGAGTTGTCCATAGTTCTCAGCCCTTTTCTCCAACGAGATATTTAAACAGCTTGACTTTTGTTGTCTCTTCGGCGTCGGCACGCAAGAATCACCGACCTGTTGCGATAAACCCATATTTTAAGCTATCCAAAGACGTTTTTTTTTTTTTTTTTAACACATTTTGTTAATGGCTCGCATCTCGAACGTGGAAGTGAAAGTGCGTTAGGGAAATATACACGCGGCCCGGTGGGACTATTCCATTGGTTCTCCCAGTCCACGTGACAATTTCTAGCATTTCAATTGGCTATAGTGACAGGCATAGATATGATGAATACCGGTAGATTGATACAGCTTCACAAAGACACTCGTGAGTGAATATTTCCCGCGCGTAAAATAAATATCATATTCTCTAAATAAACTGACGGGCCAGAAACTATTGCTGGCGGGCCAATGTCGGCCCGCGGGCCGCCTATTGCCGACCCCTGGTATATACCATGTACATATGTGTCTTCACATATGGGGGGGGGGGGGGGGGGGGGGTCGTTTTAACTCGAAACTGCGATCGTTACCAAGGTCCGGTAAAATACGACACTGATCGGTACAAAAACATGTTTTAAGTTCGGTAAAATAGACATAGAATAGACCTTACCTTAGCCAGAAGGTACTCCAAAAAGAATAATCCTTGTGTATATGATACTCGTATATACTCGAAACAATAGGTTTGAGGCGATAAAATCTCAGAGCGATTGCTCCGTCCTGATTCCCTCTGAGGGGGAGGAGTTCTTGCAGAGACTCCCCACACTAAAGTGGCCCCACACTAAACTATCCCAGTTCAAAAGGTAGGCGATACTGCCACCTGGCGGGATTCGATCGTCATTGCAATTCCAACGTAGGCAGCTGTGCCAGGGAGACTCAGGGAGCTCCGGCCGAGTGTTTAGAACGGGGATCAAAGGAAAAATATCAAAGGATCAAAACCCGATCAGCGGTTGGCGACGAAACCCGACTTTTCTCGGGTTTGGCGGGCAAAGAGTTAAGGCCAAAACCATCTACTGGCTAAAACATGGCTGAAATAAAAATGGATGAATGAATGGAAAAAACCTTTGAATATCAATAAAAGAAGGTAATTCGGTCTGGTAATTTGAGTGAAACCTAGTTAACCCTTCGGGTGAACATACAACATCCTTCTCAAGTTGGGGACAGTGCACAAGTTCAAAACATACAACTTGACAGAGAGAGAGATGGAGAAAAGGAGAAAATGTGATTGTATGTGGTGATAGCCAAAGAGATACAAATGGAGAAGGCGATGGGGGGGGGGTGGGGGGGGGGGGGGCGCACAGTATGGAATTCACGCACGCACGCACTCACACACACACACACACACACACACACACACACACACACACACACACACACACACACACACACACGGCTTACTCAGACAGAGACAGACATGCTGTTAGTCAAGGAAGCACCCATGTTATCTTCTCCTTTGCAATTCCCCAGGGAGACTGCTCATTTGGGGGGCATTTCAACACACCAGTGACTACACCTTCTGAACCGCCTCAGGCAGAGAGGGAGAGACGGAGCAGAGAGAGAGAGAGAGAGCAGAGAGACGGAGCAGAGAGAGACGGAGCAGAGAGAGACAGAGCAGAGAGAGAAAGACGGCAGAGAGAGAGAGACAACAGAGAGAGAGACAGAGCAGAGAGAGAAAGACAGAGCAGAGAGAGAGAGACAGAGCAGAGAGAGAGACGGAGCAGAGAGAGACAGAGCAGAGAGAGAGAAAGACAGCAGAGAGAGAAAGACAGCAGAGAGAGAGACAACAGAGAGAGAGACAGAGCAGAGAGAGAAAGACAGAGCAGAGAGAGAGAGACGGAGCAGAGAGAGAGACGGAGCAGAGAGAGAGACGGAGCAGAGAGAGACAGAGCAGAGAGAGAGAAAGACAGCAGAGAGAGAAAGACAGCAGAGAGAGAGACAACAGAGAGAGAGACAGAGCAGAGAGAGAGAGACGGAGCAGAGAGAGACAGAGCAGAGAGAGACGGAGCAGAGAGAGACAGAGCAGAGAGAGAGAAAGACAGCAGAGAGAGAGAGACAACAGAGAGAGAGACAGAGCAGAGAGAGAAAGACAGAGCAGAGAGAGAGAGACAGAGCAGAGAGAGACGGAGCAGAGAGAGAGACGGAGCAGAGAGAGACAGAGCAGAGAGAGACAGAGCAGAGAGAGAGAAATACAGCAGAGAGAGACGGAGCAGAGAGAGAGACGGAGCAGAGAGAGACAGAGCAGAGAGAGAGAAATACAGCAGAGAGAGACAGAGCAGAGAGAGAGACGGAGCAGAGAGAGAGACAGAGCAGAGATAGAGAAAGACAGTGACAGAGCAGAGAGAGAGAGACAGAGCAGAGAGAGAAAGACAGCAGAGAGAGAGACAGAGCAGAGAGAGACAGAGCAGAGAGAGAAAGACAGAGAGGGGGTAGAGCCAGTCACAGAGAGAGGAAGAAAGAGGGATGCAGAGAGAGGGAGATGGGGAGATGTGAAAAAAGAAGAGAAATAGTTGGGCTCCTAGGTCATGGATGCTTGGAGACCACAGCTTCTGGTGCTAATTAGTCCCCCACAATGCACTGGGGCGGTGCAGGGCCTTGGTTGGCTGAAAGCAGTAGGCTCTGAGGGTCAGAAAGCTACCAATGTGACCGTTTTGTTTCTGCATTGTGTGTGTGTGTGTGTGTGTGTGTGTGTGTGTGTGTGTGTGTGTGTGTGTGTGTGTGTGTGTGTGTGTGTGTGTGTGTGTGTGTGTGTGTGTGGAACACAGCACAGCGGAACACACCACAGCAGAACACATCACAGCACAACGCAGAATACAGCACAGAACAGCAGAACACAGAATAGCACAGCAGAACACAGTTCTGTTCAGCTAGATTTGGTTAGATTTGGTTTAGTTCAGTCTGATTGGGTATAGTTTGCTTTTATCCTGCAGTGTGACAATGCCCAGCGTTGGGACAGTTCAGTCACATACACATTATACATGTTGGGACAGTTCAATCACACATTATACTACATGTACAATGGTAGTGAAATACTTCCTCTCCCACCCAACCACTCCCCCCATACTGTGTGCAACAACAAAACATGTACTCGATAAACAAATTAGCAAATTAGATGTCCCTAGAATAAACAGTGTAAATGTGCTATAGATAACATTTTATGTAGATAATAATCCAGAGCTTTTAGAAAGGTGCAGAATAAAAGTATTTCTCCCCACTCCCCCCCCCCCCCCCCCCCCCAACCTTTAATTCTTTTTTGTTTTAATTCTTTTTTTTATTATTGAATTTATGTTGTGGGGGAGAATGAATGTGGAGGAACAGGGTGATTGAAGAGGAAGATGGTAAATTGATGAGCAGAGGGAGAGAGAGCAAATGCGAAAGAGAAAGAGAGGGAATGAATGCAACCGCCTAAGTACGATTGATTGTGAACTGCAGCTCTGCTCGGCTCACTGGGTAACCACACTAACTAATATGGACTGTGGAAAAACAGACTAGTAGATGACGCAGATAAAACAACAGGTGTAACATCTGTCTGATAAACGAGACCTTGCATTTCATCTGCATCATCAAAAGTAGTGCAGACCTTGATTTGGAGAGTGATTCGTCCCTCCGGCCACTGTGCAGGTCAAGGTGAGCCAGTAGAGATAAAGGTTGTAGAAGCATATTGTCCGTTACCAGAGTACCTCTCACCAAGCCATGCATATTCTGTTTGAAGAACAAGCCTGTGTTTTCTTCTACCACTGCTGCTGCTAGGCCTGCTCTGTGGCTTCAGAGTCAGAACTACATATCTACTCTGTTTCTCCTCTCCTCTTCTCCTCCCCCTTTTCTCACTTCTCCTCTCCTTTCCTGCTCTGTTTGGCTCCTCTCCTCTCCTCTTCTCCCCTGTCCTCCTCTCCTCATCTACTCTCATTTGCTGCTCTATCTCCTCCTCCACTCTCCTCTGCTGCTCTGTTTGGCTCCTTTTCTCTCTGTGTTTCCTCCCCTCCCCTCTCCTCTCCTCCTCTCCTCTCCCCTCCCCTCCCATCCTCTCCTCTCCTCCCATCCCGTCCTCCCCTCCTCTCCTCTCCCTTCCCCTCCTCTTCTCGCCTCTTCTCTCCACCCCCCTCCCATCCCTTCTTCTTCTCTTCTCTCCTCTCCTCATTTTTCATCTTCCCTCCTCTCCTCTTCTCTTCTCTCCTCTTCTCTCCCTTCCTCCCCTCCTCTTCTCTCCTCCCCTCCTCATCTCTCCTCTCCTCTCCTTGTCTCTCCTCTTCTCTTCTTTCCTCCCCTCCTATCCTCTCCTTGTATCTCTCCCTTCCTCCCCTCCTCTCCTCTCCTCCTCTCTCCTCTTCTCTCCCTTCATCCCCTCCTCTCATCTCCTCTCCTCGTCTCCCTTCTTCTTCTCCTCTCCTCTTCTCTCCCTTCCTCCCCTTCTCTTCTCTCACTTCTTCCCCTCCTCTCCTTGTCTCTCCTCTTCTCTCC